>NC_059208.1:37930525-38088649 GCF_020615455.1 Coregonus clupeaformis
GACCTCCAGCAGGCCACAAATGTGCATGTGTCTGCTCAAACGGTCAGAAACAGACTCCACGAGGGTGGTATGAGGGCCCGATGTCCACAGGTGGGGGTTGTGCTTACAGCCCAACACCATGCAGGACGTTTGGCATTTGCCAGAGAACACCAAGATTGGCAAATTCGCCACTGGCGCCCTGTGCTCTTCACAGATGAAAGAAGGTTCACACTGAGCACATGTGACAGACGTGACAGAGTCTGGAGACGCCGTGGAGAACGTTCTGCTGCCTGCAACATCCTCCAGCATGACCGGTTTGGCGGTGGGTCAGTCATGGTGTGGGGTGGCATTTCTTTGGGGAGCCGCACAGCCCTCCATGTGCTCGCCAGAGGTAGCCTGACTGCCATTAGGTACCGAGATGAGATCCTCAGACCCCTTGTGAGACCATATGCTGGTGCGGTTGGCCCTGGGTTCCTCCTAATGCAAGACAATGCTAGACCTCATGTGGCTGGAGTGTGTCAGCAGTTCCTGCAAGAGGAAGGCATTGATGCTATGGACTGGCCCGCCCGTTCCCCAGGCCTGAATCCAATTGAGCACATCTGGGACATCATGTCTCGCTCCATCCACCAACACCACGTTGCACCACAGACTGTCCAGGAGTTGGAGGATGCTTTAGTCCAGGTCTGGGAGGAGATCCCTCAGGAGACCATCTGCCACCTCATGAGCATGCCCAGGCGTTGTAGGGTGGTCATACAGGCACGTGGAGGCCACACACACTACTGAGCCTCATTTTGACTTGTTTTAAGGACATTACATAAAAGTTGGATTAGCCTGTAGTGTGGTTTTCCACTTTAGTTTTGAGGGTGACTCCAAATCCAGACCTCCATGGGTTGATAAAGTTGATTTCCATTGATAATTTTTGTGTGATTTTGTTGTCAGCACATTCAACTATGTAAAGAAAAAAGTATTTAATAAGATTATTTCATTCATTCAGTGTTGTTTAAGTGTTCCCTTTAATTTTTTGAGCAGTGTATAATATGCCATTTAGCAGATGCTTTTATCCAAAGCGACTTACAGTCATGTGTGCATAAAAAAAATTTTTTTACGTATGGGTGGTCCCGGGGATCGAACCCACTACCCTGGCGTTACAAGCGCCATGCTCTACCAATTGAGCTACAGGGGACTTTTGGATTATAAAAAAGGATGACTAAAGTAGCCAATGTATCTTGTAATATACATAATAACCTAAGGGTGGTTGAAATTGTTGTTCAAATGTTGCATAGAAAATATTTAGTATCTAGGCATTGTGGTATATGTTTGAATGTCTAATAACCAACTATATTGTATACATTAACAATATTGTTTTGTCAACAAAAAAAACGTACTAAAAAACCCAAACTGTCACCTGCACCTGTTTGCAGACGATACTGTTGTGGATGCTATTGCCCGCCCTGCTGATCATGCTCAATCTGAACTACAGTATGCTTTCATTATTTTTGCAGAAAACCTTTATTGACTTTAAATTATTACTGAATGCGTGTAAAACTAAGTATATGTTGTTTTCTAGAGTGCAAAATTGATTATAATGATTGATGTGCATGTACCTTGTATGGTGTATCTGTATAGATGTTAAGCTGTCTTTTAAAAAACATATTGATGAGTTAGTTAATTCAGAAAAGGGGCTTCCTTCTATAGAAATAGGTCAGGCCTCTCACTTAATAGTAGAAAGCAGATCATTCAATCGATGTTCTTACTGGTCCTAGACTATGGCGACATCATCTATATGAATGCAGCTGCCTCTTCATTAAAGCCATTAGATGCATTTTACCATAGTGCACTTTGTTTTATTATGGGTACAGGTTCAAAACACATCACTGCATTCTCTATCAGACAGTAGGCTGAGCCTCTTTGTAAATTCATTCTCTTTTCATTTATAAAGCTTTTTGACAAAAACTCCCTCCATACCTAACATCTTTAATAACCATTAGACGTACGAGTCGGAGTTACCATAAACAGTCTCAGGGATGGCTAGTTCTGGAAATTCCTTTGGTCTGGACAGAGTTAGGTAAATCAGCTCTTTGCACCTTACTTGTGGAACAATCTCCAAACTTCTCTAAAATGTGATGTTTTGGTGCCTCTAGGTTAATTCAGACAGCTGACTGATGTTACAACTTCCTTACAAAACCTCTAAAGGAGTTCATGAAACCATTCAGTCATGGATGTATGTAAACATATTTACCACGTATTGCTTGTTACAGAAGACTACCATTGTACATTGAATACATACCTGTTACACCTCCTTGATGTGATGGTTCTCTATGTCTGTACATGTTTATAATCCACAGTGTGAATAGTGGTTTCTAAAAAGTTATTACCCCCGTAAACCTGAATCTCAAATTACCTTTATGATCTTTCTTACCACTATTACTTTGGGGTTCTAATCCCCCTCTTTGAAAATCCCCACTGTGAACAATTATTTTACATTCATGAACCTTCACTATCTTTATCCTTAAACTACCAACAATAACTATCATCTATTGTTATTCTCAATGACCTTCCTGGCCATATGAACGTTTTATACCTCAATACAATTCTGGAGCCAGTTTTCATATCTTTGGTAATGCAAACATTTATTTATTAGATTATATTTCTCATTAAGAATAATGTTGTTTTCATTCTATATGGACCATGCATTGATTTGGTCATGTGTTCTCTTATGGGTCTATGATTTTAATTAGAATATATAAATTAAGCCCTCTAGCCTTAATTACTTAGAAGTGCATGAGGTCCCACCCCTCCCATGTGTGCCCAGCTGCATATTTGGTAGCCCATATAGTCAGGATGTAAGGCTTACTAGTTATGGCAAATGTTAAGAAGTTAACAATTATTTTACCACCGAAGCTTTACCTTGACCACATCTTTTCACATACATTTTATTTGGGTCTTTTTCATTTACCACGTTGATCGGCTCCAGGCGATGGAAGCTCGGTGCATGTACAAAGAAAAATAATGTAATTCAACCATTGATAGATGGTAATGAAAATAATGACATTGCCAGTAAAGGTTTAAATTTTTTATTGGTTGAGTTTTTGGATTTGCATGTGGCTGTGCATTATATGATGCCTGAATAAGAAAAAGAATCTGATCGTGTCTACTGGTTTTCTTGATCAATTCTTGTTTTGGAGTTAATTCCAAATCTACTTGCATTGCTTGGTAGTGTATTAGCATGGTATGAGACAACATAAATAATAAAATTTAAGTCAAATAAAAACAAAGTATTATCCTAAATTCAGACGTGAATAATAACTGTGTTATTACATCAACAACAACAAAATCTTTCAGACTGTACCTGTTTTCAGTATAGAATGACATGTATACAGATTATATTAAAACTTTTTGTCTTGATGATTGTTCTTTAGTAAATAGGAAACTCAATTGTGTGTTAGTCTGTAAAACCTTAACTAGATAGTTGTATTATGTCTTTGAAATCTTGAAATGTACACAATGAGAAGAGATTTTGTAACAACAGTATTGAATCTGTAATTGTATTAAATATCTGTTATTGTATGTTTGAATGACCAATGCTGTGTAGCGCTCATATAAACTGTTTTCATCACTGCCCTGTAAACCCATTCTTGTACGTTGGAGCTGCATGATTGTCTGGGGCTGTACAGAGAAGCAGTAGAGCATCTTTTTTTTCCAATGTCACGGTCAGCTCCTCCAAGCTCATGTAGTCTTTTGGGGGTTCATCCATAAGGCCCGGGTTTGAGCACTTGACAAGACATTGACATTTCTGGGTATGTCTTACCTGTAACATAATAATATGCATATGCGGAAGCACAGCATCTAGAAAACACTCCTTAGAAGTCATAAACCTAGGATTAAACCTAGAGAGGAACCAGGCTCCGAGGGGTAGCTAGTCCTCTTCTGGATGTGCTGAGGCAGATTTAAGAGTACATGTGCCCATTGAGGCCTAATCGTTAGTAAAGATGTTCTAACGTTCATAGATGACCAGAAGGGTCAGATAACACCCAGGGTGACTATAGAGTGGGCAACATTTCAATGCTCAGGAGTCAATTGTCTTTTTTATAGCCAGAGAGAGAGAGAGAGAGCGAGAGAGAGAGAGAGCGAGAGAGATTGCTTTGGCAATGTAAACATATCTTTCCCATGCCAATAAAGCCATGGTACTGGTGTCTTCTTTTTTTAAAGCCTATAACCATGTGTGTGAGGTGTATACTTTTGTTTCACAGTAAATTGGTTTAAGACTACCATGAAACACTCTGTGTGACACTGATTTAGCCCACTGCAGTAAAAGGTTATTAAGAGGGTAAAAGTATCTGTTGAAGTCATTAGACAGGTTTCAAGACTGGTCATTCAACTGAGACTGCTCTTCTCTGTGTCACGGAGGCTCTCCGCACTGCTAAAGCTAACTCTCTCTCCTCTGCTCTTGTCCATCTAGACCTGTCTGCTGCCTTTGATACTGTGAACCATCAGATCCTCCTCTCCACCCTCTCCGAGTTGGGCATCTCCGGCGCGGCTCACTCCTGGATTGCGTCCTACCTGACAGGTCGCTCCTACCAAGTGACGTGGCGAGAATCTGTCTCCGCACCACGTGCTCTCACCACTGGTGTCCCCCAGGGCTCAGTTCTAGGCCCTCTCCTATTCTCGCTATACACCAAGTCACTTGGCTCTGTCATATCCTCACATGGCCTCTCCTATCATTGCTACGCAGACGACACACAACTAATCTTCTCCTTTCCCCCTTCTGATAACCAGGTGGCGAATCGCATCTCTGCATGTCTGGCAGACATATCAGTGTGGATGACGGATCACCACCTCAAGCTGAACCTCGGCAAGACGGAGCTGCTCTTCCTCCCGGGGAAGGACTGCCCATTCCTTGATCTCGCCATCACGGTTGACAACTCCGTTGTGTCCTCCTCCCAGAGTGCAAAGAGCCTTGGTGTGACCCTGGACAACACCCTGTCGTTCTCCGCTAACATCAAGGCGGTGACCTGATCCTGTAGGTTCATGCTCTACAACATTCGGAGAGTACGACCCTGCCTTACACAGGAAGCGGCACAGGTCCTAATCCAGGCACTTGTCATCTCCCGTCTGGATTACTGCAACTCGCTGTTGGCTGGGCTCCCTGCCTGTGCCATTAAACCCCTACAACTCATCCAGAATGCCGCAGCCCGTCTGGTGTTCAACCTTCCCAAGTTCTCTCACGTCACCCCGCTCCTCCGCACACTCCACTGGCTTCCAGTTGAAGCTCGCATCTGCTACAAGACCATGGTGCTTGCCTACGGAGCTGTGAGGGGAACAGCACCTCCGTACCTTCATGCTCTGATCAGTCCCTACACCAAAACGAGGGCATTGCGTTCATCCACCTCTGGCCTGCTGGCCCCCTATCTCTGCGGAAGCACAGTTCCCGCTCAGCCCAGTCAAAACTGCTCTGGCACCCCAATGGTGGAACAAGCTCCCTCACGACGCCAGGACAGCGGAGTCACTCACCACCTTCCGGAGACACTTGAAACCCCACCTCTTTAAGGAATACCTGGGATAGGATAAAGTAATCCTCCCTTACCCCACCCCCAGAAATAAATAAACATATTGTAAAGTGGTTATCCCGCTGGCTATAAGGTGAATGCACCAATTTGTAAGTCGCTCTGGATAAGAGTGTCTGCTAAATGACGTAAATGTAAATGTAATTAGTAAAGGGCACATTGTTAAAGAGTACAATTATCTTTTTTAGGTGGTTTTTAGCCTGTCAATCATTTATTGCTTCATAAGCATAAAGATTGTGGGTGCCCATGTCATTAAGCATGTTGTGAACCTAGGGTCACCTTACGTTCATAATATTGAATGCATTAAGGTGTTATCTGTTAGACACCCCCCCCCACACACACACAAACACATTAATATTCACGCGCACACACACACACACAATCCAAATTGGCTCTAGAGAGAGAAACAGAGCAGGGAGAGACAGAGAGAGAGGTTTCATTAAAGGTAAATAACATTTTCTTCAAAATCTTTAGTACAGAAATGTAAGCATACATATTAAAATTATTAAAGTTATGCAATATTAATTATAAAACTATGACACTAATGTTTATTACTAAACCTTTATATAAATCATATATATTATTATTACTACACGATACTATGCATAAACCTTTATATAGATAATCAATATTATTATTACACAGATATAAAAAGCTAGTAAACATACACCAAAGACACAGCTCAAAGTGAATGGCAAAATGTTTCGCCAAACTGAAATTCCGTCATCTCTGCTAACCAACACCATGACGAAGACTCACAAAAGGTTTGAAACAGCATAATAGGCAGCCACGCTAAATGGACTTGAGTGACAACAAATCTGCCCAATTAGCTGATTCACTTGAAATACGCCCACATCGGTTGACAAGCCCACTTTCAACCCATGACTTGGCCCGTGTGGCAAATGGCTTATTTAAATCAAATCAATTTTTATTTGTCACATGCGCTGAATACAACAGGTGTAGACCTTACCGTGAAATGCTTACTTACAAGCCTTTAACCAACAATGCAGTTCAAAAAATAGAGTTAAGAAAATATTTGCTAAATAAACTAAAGTAAAAAATAAAATAAAAAGTAACACAATAAAATAACGTGGATATATACAGGGGGTACCGGTACCGAGTCAATGTGCAGGTGTAAATGTAAAGTGACTATGCATAGATAATAAACAGCGAGTAGCAGCGGTGTGAAACAAAGGGGTGGCCATTTGTCCGGGTGGCCATTTGGGGGTAGAAGCTGTTAAAGAGCCTTTTGGACCTAGACTTGGCGCTCCGGTACCGCTTGCCGTGCATTAGCAGAGAGAACAGTCTATGACTTGGGTGACTGGAGTCTTTGACAATTTTTTGGGCCTTCCTTTGACACCGCCTAGTATATAGGTCCTAGATGGCTTGGCCCCAGTGATGTACTGGGCCATACTCATTACCCTCTGTAATGCCTTACGGTCAGATGCCGAGCAGTTGCCATACCAGGCGGATATGCAACCGGTCAGGATGCTCTCGATGATGGAGCTGTAGAACTTTTTGAGGATCTGGGGACCCATGCCAAATCTTTTCAGTCTCCTGAGGGGGAAAAGGTGTTGTCGTGTCCTCTTCACGACTGTCTTGGTGTGTTTGGACAATGATAGTTTGTTGGTGATGTGGACACCAAGGAACTTTAAGCTCTCGACCAGCTCCACTACAGCCCCGTCGATGTTAATGGGGCGTGCTCAGTCCTCTTTTTTTTCCTGTAGTCCACAATCAGCTCCTTTGTCTTGCTCACATTGAGGGAGAGGTTGTTGTCCTGGCACCACACTGCCAGGTCTCTCACCTCCTCCCTATAGGCTGTCGTCAGCAAACTTAATGATGGTGTTGGAGTTGTGCTTGGCCACGCAGTCGTGGGTGAACAGGGAGTACAGGAGGGGACTAAGCATGCACCCCTGAGGGGCCCCAGTGTTGAGGATCAGCGTGGTATATGTGTTGTTGCCTACCCTTACCACCTGGGGGAGGCCCATCAGGAAGTCCAGGATCCAGTTGCAGAGGGAGGTGTTTAGTCCCAGGTTCCTTAGCTTAGTGATGAGCTTTGTGGGCACTATGGTGTTGAACGCTGAGCTGTAGTCAATGAACAGCATTCTCACATAGGTGATCCTTTTGTCCAGGAGGGAAAGGGCAATGTGGACTGCGATTGAGATTGCATCATCTGTGGATCTGTTGGTGCGGTATGCAAATTGGCAGGTTACCTTCGTAGTCATTTAGGTAGGTTACCTTTGCTTTTTGGGCACATGGACTATGGTGGTCTGCTTGAAACATGTAGGCATTACAGACTCAGTCAGGGAGAGGTTGAAAATGTCAGTGAAGACACTTGCCAGTTGGTCCACGCATGCTCTGAGTACACGTCCTGGTAATCCATCTGGCCCCTTGTGAATGTTGACCTGTTTAAATGTCTTGCTCACGTCGGCTACGGAGAGCGTGATCACACAGTTGTCCGGAACAGCTGGTGCTCTCATTTAGGTCCTCTAGTAGGCTCGCGTCACTGGGCAGCTCGCGGCTGGGTTTCCCTTTGTAGTCCTTAATAGTTTGCAAGCCCTGCCACATCTGATGAGCATCAGAACTGGGGTAGTAGGATTCGATCTTAGTCCTGTATTGACGCTTTGTCTGTTTGATGGTTTGTCTGAGGGCATAGCGGAATTTCTTATAAGTGTCCGGATTAGTGTCCCGCTCCTTGAAAGCGGCAACTCTAGCCTTTAGCTCAGTGCGGATGTTGCCTGTAATCTATGGCTTCTGGTTTGGATATGTACGTACGGTCATTGTGGGGATGTCGTCGTTGACGCACTTATTGATGAAGCCGGTGGCTGAGGTGGTATACTCCTCAATGCCATTGGATGAATCCCGGAACATTCCAGTCTGTGCTAGCAAAACAGTCCTGTAGTGTAGCATCCGCGTCATCTGACCACTTCCGTATTGAGCGAGTCACTGGTACTTCCTGCTTTAGTTTTTGCTTGTAAGCAGGAATCAGGAGGATAGAATTATGGTCAGATTTGCCAAATGGAGGGCGAGGGAGCGCTTTTTATGCGTGTCTGTGTGTGGAGTAAAGATGGTCTAGAGTTTTTTTCCCTTTGGTTGCACATGTGACATGCTGGTAGAAATGAGGTAAAATGGATTTAAGTTTGCCTGCATTAAAGTCCCCGGGCCACTAGGAGTGCCGATTCTGGATGAGCATTTTCTTGTTTGCTTATGGCCTTCTACAGCTCGTTGAGTGCGGTCTTAGTGCCAGCATCGGTTTGTGGTGGTAAATAGACGGCTATGAATAATATAGATGAGAACTCTCTTGGTAGATAGTGTGGTCTACAGCTTATCATGAGGGACTCTACCTCAGGCGAGCAATACCTCGAGACTTCTTTAATATTAGACATCGCGCACCAGCTGTTATTGACAAATTGACACACACTCCCACCCCTTGTCTTACCAGACGTAGCCGTTCTGTCCTGCCGATGCATGGAAAACCCAGCCAGCTCTATATTATCCGTGTCGAAGAAACCTCCCCGGCTCCTGGTTCATGCGCTCCACCTGCCCATTCGACTGAGGCCTATACCTGGAAGTGAGGTTGGCCGTGGCCCAGATCTTCTCCAGGAAAGCCTTCCACACTCGGGTGGTGAATTGGGGGCCACAGTCCGAGACAATGTCCTCCGGAAGTCCATAATGCCGGAAGACCTGTTGGAACAGGACCTCAACGACCTGGAGAGCAGAAGGAAGACAAGTTAGTGGCAAAAAACGGCATGATTTGGAGAACCGATCTACGACCACCATGACTGTGGTGAAGCCGTCAGAACGTGGAAGGTTGGTGACAAAGTCTATGGACAGGTGTGATCAAGGTCGCTGTGGCACTGGGAGAGGAACTAGTTTGCCTGCCGGGGCGTTCCGAGTTGTCTTCGTTTGGGCACATACGGAACAGGAGTTGACGTAGCGGGAGACATCAGAAGCCAAGGTGGGCCACCAGTATTTCAGGGTACACATAATACCAGAGTGCCCTGCCGTAAGGGTGGTGTAAGCCCAGATCAGCAGGCGGTCACGGACACTGGTGGGTACATACACACGCCCCTGAGGGGCATTGGCAGGCGCTGGGTCCTCCTGAGCCGCCAGGCGGATGTCTTCGTCCACATCCCAAACGACAGGAGCAACGATGAGAGACGAGGGCAGGATAGGACCCCCCAGATCCTTCCTTTCTACGGTATGGTGCATCCTGGAGAGTGCGTCGGCCTTCACATTCTGGGATCCTGGGCGGTAGGACAGAATGTTATTGGACAGAATGTCATTGGACACTGTGTTAACAAACCTCCAAACGAGCTTCAATTCCATACAACACTCCTTCAGTAGCCTCCAACTGCTCTTAAACACTAGTAAAACTAAATGCATGCTCTTCAACCGAACGCTGCTTGCACCCGCCCAACCGACTAGAATCACTACTCTAGACGGGTCTGACCTAGAGTATGTGGACAACTACAAATATCTAGGTGTCTGGTTAGACTGTAAACTCTCCTTCCAGACTCACATTAAGAATCTCCAATCCAAAGTTAAATCTAGAATCGGTTTCCTATTTCGCAACAAAGCCTCCTTCACTCATGCTGCCAAACATGCCCTCGTAAAAATGACTATCCTACCGATCCTTGACTTAGGCGATGTCATTTACAAAATAGCCTCCAACACTCTACTCAGCAAATTGGATGTTGTCTATCACAGTGCCATCCGTTTTGTCTCCAAAGCCCCATATAATACCCACCACTGTGACCTGTACGCTCTTGTTGGCTGGTCCTCACTACATATTCGTCGCCAAACCCACTGGCTCCAGGCCATCTATAAATCACTGCTAGGCAAATCCCCGCCTTATCTTAGCTCATTGGTCACCATAGCAACACCCACCCGTAGCCTGCGCTCCAGCGGGTATATCTCACTGGTCATCCCCAAAGCCAACACCTCCTTTGGCCACAATTCCTTCCAGTTCTCTGCTGCCAATGACTGGAACAAATTGCAAAAATCTCTGAAGCTGGAGACACTTATCTCCCTCACTAACTTTAAGCATCAGTTGTCAGAGCACCTTACCGATCACTGCACCTGTACACAGCCCATCTGAAATTAGCCCGCCCAACTACCTCATCCCTATATTGTTATTTATTTTGCTCATTTGTACCCCAGTATCTCTATTTGCACATCATCTCTTGCACATCATTCCAGTGTTAATACTAAATTGTAATTATTTTGCACTATAGCCTATTTATTGCCTTACCTCCATAACTTGCTAAATTTGCACACACTGTATATATATGTATATCTGTTGTATTTTTGACTTTGTTTTGTTTTACCCCATATGTAACTCTGTGTTGTTGTTTTTTATCGCACTGCTTTGCTTTATCTTGGCCAGGTCGCAGTTGTAAATGAGAACTTGTTCTCAACTGGTTTACCTGGTTAAATAAAGGTGAAATAAAATAAATAAAATAAAAGAATGAATTGGAAGCGAGTGAGAAATTGGGCCCACCTGGCTTGACGAGAGTTAATCCGTTTCGCTGCCCCTATGTGCTCCAAATTCCGGTGGTCAGTAAGAATCCGGAATGGATGGACTGCGCCCTCCAGCCAGTGTCTCCATTCCTCCAGAGCGAGGACCACCGCCAACAGCTCCCTGTCTCCAACTCCATAGTTCCTCTCTGTGGGGGTAAGCTTTTTAGAGAAAAAGGCACAGGGATACATTTTCTCTGGCTTACCGTGCCGCTGGGAGAGGACCGCACCTATGCCCTCCTCCGATGCGTCCACCTCCAGGATGAAAGGACGAGATGGATCTGGGTGTTTTAGGATGGGCGCTGTGGTGAACCTCCCCTTCAACCTCTTGAAGGCAGCGTCAGCCTCAGGGTTCCAGGACAGCTTCTGAGGCCCACCCTTAAGGAGGGAGGTGAGCGGGGAGGCTATGGAGCTGAAGGACCTGATGAAACGCTGGTAGAAATTAGCGAAGCCCAGGAAGCTCTGTAGGCCCTTGATGGTGGTGGGAACTGGCCATGACCTGACAGCGTCCGTCTTCACTCCTTCCATGAACACCCCCTGAGGACTGATCCGGTATCCCAGGAAGGAGATGGCCTGTTGGTGGAATTCGCATTTCTCCCATTTCACCAAAAGGTTGTGTTCCCGGAGGCGGAGTAGGACAGCTTGGACGTGCTCCTCGAACGTAGCCGAGTAGGTCAGGATATCATCGATGTACACCACCACCTGTCTACTCAGCATGTCCCGGAACACGTCATTGATGAAGGATTGGAACACAAAAATGTATGCACGCATGACTGTAAGTCGCTTTGGATAAAAGCGTCTGCTAAATGGCATATTATTATTTATTATTATTAAGGTGCATTGGCGAGGCCGTAGGACATGACGCAGTATTCATAGAGGACTGAGGTAGTGCTGAATGCTGTCTTCCACTCGTCTCCTTCCCGGATTCGGACCAGGTTGTAGGCCCTCCTCAGGTCCAACTTGGTAAAGTAACGGGCCCCTCGTAGCTGCTCGATGGCCGACGGAACCAGAGGGAGGGGGTACTGGTACTTGGTGGTGACTGCGTTCAGCCCCCTGTAGTCAATGCATGGTCTCAGTCCTCCATCTTTTTTGGCCACGAAGAAGAAGCTGGCGGAGGCAGGAGAGGTAGAGCGTCTGATGAACCCCTGTTTCAGGGTCTCCGCCACATACTTCTCCATGGCCTCAGTCTCCGCCATGGAAAGGGGGTAAATACGACTCGTCGGGGGGTGTTGACCCTCCAGAAGGTCAGTGGCGCCGGAGAAGATGGCTGCCGTTTAACAGCCCTCTAACCAATTGTACTATTATGTGTGTTTTTTCGCGTTATTTGTAATTTATTCTGTACATAATGTTTCTGCCATCGTCTCTTATAACCAAAAATAGCTTCTGGATATCAGGACAGCGATTACTCACCTCGTATTGGACGAAGATTTTTTCTTCAACAAGTCGGACGCAAAGGATATCCTACAGACACCCGACAAGGCCCAAATCCCCGTCATTTGCAGGAGAAAGAGACAGAGATATCGTGGACGTAGGTCGGGGTGCCTTGTAAGGATCCGACGGCGAGCGAGTAAACTGCCTCTTCCATCAATCCTATTAGCCAATGTTCAATCATTTGAAAATAAATTAGATGACCTAAGATTACGGTTATCCTACCAACGGGACATTAACATTTTACATAGAAATTTTTGTCATTTAGCAGACGCTCTTATCCAGAGCGACTTACAGTTAGTGCATACATTCTTTCATACTGGCCCCCCGTGGGAATCGAACCCACAACCCTGGCATTGCAAGTGCCATGCTCTACCAACTGAGCTACACGGGGCCCCAAAAACTGTAATATCTTATGTTTCACTGAGTCGTGGCTGAACGACGACACGGACAACATACAGCTGACGGGATATACGCTACATCGGCAGGATAGAACGGCTGACTCCGGTAAGACAATGGGTGGCGGTCTGTGTCTATTTGTAAACAACAGCTGATGCACAAAATCAAATACTAAGGAAGTCTCAAGGTTTTGCTAGCCTGAGGTAGAGTATCTTATGATAAGCTGTAGACCACACTATTTACCAAGAGAGTTTACATCTATATTTTTCATAGCTGTCTATTTACCACCACAAACCAATGCTGGCATTAAGATTGCACTCAATGAGCTGTATAAGGCCATAAGTAAACAACAAAATGCTCATCCAGAGGCAGCGCGCCTAGTGGCCGGGGACTTTAATGCAGGGAAACTTAAATCTGTTCTACCTAATTTCTACCAGCATGTTAAATGTGCAACAAGAGTGAAAAAACTCTAGACCACCTTTACTCGACACACAGAGATGCATACAAAGCTCTACCTCGCCCTCCATTTGGCAAATCTGACCATAACTCTATCCTTCTGATTGCTGCTTATAAGCAAAAACTATGGCAGGAAGCACCAGTGACTCGGTTAATAAAGAACTGGTCAGATGACGCAGATGTTAAGCTACAGGACTGTTTTGCTAGCACAGACTGGAACATGTTCCGGGATTCTTCAGATAGCATTGAGGAGTACACCACATCAGTCACTGGCTTCATCAATAAGTGCATCGATGACGTCATCCCCACAGTGACCGTACGTACATACCCCAACCAGAAGCCATGGATTACAGGCAACATCCGCACTGAGCTAAAGGGTAGAGCTGCCGCTTTCAAGGAGCGGTACTCTAACCCGGACGCTTATAAGAAATCCTGCTATGCCCTCCGACGAACCATCAAACAGGCAAAGAGTCAATACAGGACTAAGATTGAATCGTACTACACCGGCTCTGACGCTCGTCGGATGTGGCAGGGCTTGAAAACTATTACAGACCACAAAGGGAAGCACAGCCGCGAGCTGCCCAGTGACACAAGCCTACCAGACGAGCTAAACCACTTCTATGCTCGCTTCGAGGCAAGCAACACTGAAACATGCATGAGAGCACCAGCTGTTCCGGATGACTATGTGATCACGCTCTCCGTAGCCGATGTGAGTAAGACTTTTAAGCATGTCAACATTCACAAGGCCGCAGGGCCAGACGGATTACCAGGACGTGTACTCCGAGCATGTGCTGACCAACTGGCAAGTGTCTTCACTGACATTTTCAATATGTCCCTGACTGAGTCTGTAATACCAACATGTTTCAAGCAGACCACCATAGTCCCCGTGCCAAAGGACACTAAGATAACCTGCCTAAATGACTACCGACCCGTAGCACTGACGTCTGTAGCCATGAAGTGCTTTGAAAGGCTGGTCATGGCTTACATCAACACCATTATCCCAGAAACCCTAGACCCACTCCAATTTGCATACCGCCACAACAGATCCACAGATGATGCAATCTCTATTGCACTCCACACTGCCCTTTCCCACCTGGACAAGAGGAACACCTACGTGAGAATGCTATTCATTGACTACAGCTCAGCGTTCAACACTATAGTGCCCTCAAAGCTCGTCACTAAGCTAAGGACACTGGGATTAAACACCTCCCTCTGCAACTGGATCCTGGACTTCCTGACGGGCCGCCCCCAGGTGGTAAGGGTAGGTAACAACACATCTGCCACGCTGATCCTCAACACGGGGGCTCCTCAGGGGTGCATGCTCAGTCCCCTCCTGTACTCCCTGTTCACCCATGACTGCATGGCCAGGCACGACTCCAACACCATCATTAAGTTTGCCGACGACACAACAGTGGTAGGCCTGATCACCGACAACGATGAGACAGCCTATAGGGAGGAGGTCAGAGACCTGGCCGTGTGGTGCCAGGATAACAACCTCTCCCACAACGTGACCAAGACAAAGGAGATGATTGTGGACTACAGGGAAAAAAAGAGCACTGAGCACGCCTGTAGTGGAACAGGTTGAGAGCTCCAAGTTTCTTGGTGTCCACATAACCAACGAACTATCATGGTCCAAACACACCAAGACAGTCATGAAGAGGGCATGACAAAGCCTATTCCCCCTCAGGAGACTGAAAAGATTTGGCATGGGTCCTCAGATACTCAAAAAGTTATACAGCTGCACCATCGAGAGCATCCTGACTGGTTGCATCACCACCTGGTATGGCAACTGCTTGGAATCCGACCGCAAGGCACTACAGAGGGTAGTGCGTACGGCCCAGTACATCACTGGGGTCAAGCTTCCTGCCATCCAGGACCTCTATGCCAGGCGGTGTCAGAGGAAGGCCCTCAAAATTGTCAAAGACTCCAGCCACCCTAGTCATAGACTGTTCTCTCTGCTACCGCATGGCAAGCGGTACCGGAGCGCCAAGTCTAGGTCCAAAAGGCTTCTCAACAGCTTCTACCCCAAGCCATAAGACTCCTGAACAGCTAATCATGGCTACCCAAACTATTTGCACTGCCCCCCCTCCCCCACCCCATCTTTTTACGCTGCTGCTACTCTGTTAATTATTTATGCATAGTCACTTTAACTCTACCCACATGTACATATTACCTCAACTAGCCGGTGCCCCCGCACATTGACTCTGCACCAGTACCCCCCTGTATATAGCCTCCCTACTGTTCTTTTATTTTACTTCTGCTCTTTTTTTCTCAACACTTTTTTGTTGTTGTTGTTTTATTTTACTTTTTTATTAAAAAATAAATGCATTGTTGGTTAAGGGCTGTAAGTAAGCATTTCACGGTAATGTCTACACCTATTGTATTCGGCGCTTGTGGCAAATAAAATTTGACTTGATTTGATTTGTGAGGAGGGAGACACGTAGCTTTTAATGAAGAGAAGACATCGGAGAGATCTGCATACTCATGTGGAATGTTGGGCTGAAGGGCGGACTCCGGACTCTCCACTGACGTGGAACAACAAACCACCGGCAGGCAGGTCTTCCGGCATGAGGTGGACCAGGCTGTGATCTTCTTGGTGCTCCAATTGATGGTGGGGTTGTGTAGTCTGAGCCAGGGCAATCCCAAGACGATCCGGTGAAGGGGTGACGTGACGATGTGGAATGACAGCTCCTCATGGTGCTTCGGTAGTGTGGGAATGGTGATGGGGAGAGTGACGTGCGTAATGGTGCCTGATCCATGGGGTTTATTGTCCAGTGAGGTGACGTGTAGCGGAGATGGCAGTGGCACGGTGGGCAACCCCCATTCAGAGACCAGCTCCCTATCTATAAGGTTCCCCGCTGATCCGGAATCTATCATTGTGGTAGAAATGGAAGAGAAGGAATAACCAGTCACCGTTATGGGAACTAAAAACAATGGTTTTGTGACAGGAGCTGACGTAACACTCACGGAGCGACGACGGGAGTCATACTGCCTAGATAGGGAGCCGCCAGGAGATCTGTGGTCCGTGGTGGTGTAGGGGGTGCTGCCCACCTCCATGGGTGAGGACTCGGAAGCAGGGCTGCTTCCATAGCTCAGATGGGGTGAGCGTTGAGGCTCCGGAAGGTGTTGGGAACGCCTTCTCTCTCTCAACATGTCGTCAAGACGGATGGACGTGGTGATGAGGGTATCAAGGTCCATCTCGTCGTCCCGACATGCGAGTTCCGTCTTGATATTCTCCCGTAAGCCTCTCCTGAAGGCCATGCGCAGAGCACGCTCATTCCAGCCGGAAGACGCCGCCACCGTGCGAAAGCTCAGAGCGTACTCGGACGCGGGCCCCGCTCTCTGTTGTAGATGGAGGAGACGCTCACCCCTGTCCTTTCCCTCCGTGGGATGATCAAACACCGCCCTGAACCTAGCGAGGAAGGTGGGGTAGGGAAGCGCCACTGCCTTCTCTCCTTCCCAGACTGCCGTGGCCCAATCCAGCGCCTTTCCTTTAAGAAGCGAAATCACCAGCGCTATCCTGGCTTGGTCAGATGGATATGCCCCAGGCTGACGCGCCAGATAAAGGGAAACCTGTAGCAGGAAGCCGCTACATTTAGTAGTTTTACCGTCATAGCGCTCCGATAGGGAGAGGGTTCCCGCAGGAGTGGGTGATAGCATGGGAACAGGTGGATTGGGGGCACTCGCCACTACCTGAGGTGGAACAGGAGCGCTGGGCAGATTATGCAGAGTTTTTAGCACTTCTTGCATGGCGGCGTTCAACTGGGAAGCTGCTGCTGGTGCTGGTCGAGGCACTGGGAAACTCCTGCTACATCCATTTTCGTTTGGTGTGTGATTCTGTGACGCATACTGAGTATACGAAAAGGCAGGACGCAGACACAGGAATTAACAAGGTCAAGGTTTACTTAACAATGAGCAAGAGAAATAACAAAGACAGCGTAAACGACACAAAGCTTAACAATCACACACAACATCATCCAGAACAGTCCAGGGCTAAATAGGGGTGGTGATGAGGTGCAGGTGTGCTTGAGGTGATTAGGGTGCGTTGGGTTTCCATTCCGGTGTTGCCGAGGTGGTGCGCTCAGACCGGTGGCTCAGTAGACCGGCGAATCAGAGCGCCGGAGGGGAGCAATGGGAGGAGACGTGACAAAGACAGATGTTTTTATTAGGCTTTATTTACTGCTTTGTCTATTAATTGTCCAAACGCACAGCCGTTTTTCCACTCTATATTGCTATCGAATTTTCACAAATGCCTTAGTATATGTTATTCCCAAACATTCTATGAATTCATGAAAATGTGAAAATGACCATATCTAAGTGCTCGCTTGTCAGAATCTTTTTTTTAAAGTGTCATATTCTTCCTGGGGGTGTATATGAACAGATTTTAATAAGATTTCATGTTGCTAGATGGCGCCGGAGGGGATGGTTGCCGTTTTATGGACTCTTAACCAACCGTGCTATTTTGTGTGTTTTTTCGCATTGTTTGTAACTTATTTTGTACATAATGTTGCTGCTACCGTCTCTTATGACCGAAAAGAGCTTCTGGACATCAGAACAGCGATTACTCACCTTGAACTGGACGAATAATTTTTATTTAATGAGTTGGACGATCCTAACAATTTACATATGGATTTTCTTACAATCCTAACGATACGTACGTTCAACCTTTTGGCATGTATCTCGCTCCATAGGGCACACCCAAAAAAATCTCACGGCCCATCCAAAGTTTGGAAGCCGAATTCTACGCCCCGCCATCCTTGATTGGTCAATTGTAGGGGTGAAGCGAGTTTCTGCTTCTTGTCAATTCAGCCCGAAACTCAGTGTGGATTCAACATGGCAAAAGACTTCGAGCATCAACTTTGAGCATCGATTGACCGATGAGGTACAAAAGTACCTTCACCAGTATGATTCTAGCCATGCATTATATGCAACAGTTTTACTGAGTTACAGTTCATATAAGGAAATAAGTCAATTGAAATAAATTCATTAGGCCCTAATCTATGGATTTCACATAACTGGGCAGGGGCGCAGCCATTGGTGGGCCCACCCACATGGAAGCCAGGCCCACCCACTGGGGAGCCAGGCCCAGCCAATCAGAATTAGTTTTCCCCCACAAAATCGCTTTATTACAGACAGAAAGACTCCTCAGTATATAAAGATCAGCATGTAAATGCAAATTCGTTGAGGGAGATAGTGGAGACGCTGGGGTCCGACCCAACCACTTGTTTGAAAAAGTGCGGAAGGGTTTGCAACAAGTTTGTCAAGGTGAAGAAAATAAACAAGGGCTGCAGTGGAGATGCTGCTGGAAATGCTACTCCAGAAATGTTGCTGCTGGCTTGTTCGCCATGGGAAGACTGAAAGCAACATGCCGTCTTAACCAAAGGATGGGGTTTGTTGTATTTTCTATTGTAGTAGACGAAAAGAGTAGCCATGTTTTGCTAAAAATAGCTAGCCAGCTACTTGGCTGGCTAGTCCTAGCAGCATACTCGTGCAAGGAAAGCAAGCCAACCACCTAAACTGAAGATCTTTACAACTTTTGATCAAACAATTTTGTCATAGAAAGAAAATCATAAACTTCCCACATTGGTAACACCAAAGTCAAAGTTTGGTAGCAAGGTCCAGCTAGTCAAAATGTTGCAAACGTTTGAGTAGCTAGGCCAGGACTACACAACTCTGCTCAAATGTTTGCAAAATTATATAGTTCCCTCAAACTCAACTCTGGACCTCGAAGCCAGTTCCACAGCATTTTTTTCATTGTTCCCCTCTAATCTGGGACTGATTTAGACCTGGGACACCAGGTGTGTGCAATTAATTATCAGGTAGAACAGAACCAGCAGGCTCCGGACCTCGTAGGGTAAGAGTTGAGTACCCCTGATAGTCTATTGTGGTCTCGGTTAATGATATTTGAAGTTAATTAATGTTTTGGATATGTGTGTACTAAATAGCCCTCTACTTTTTCAAGGCACAAACACCAGTGAATGGAGACAGCACCTGGTTTTGTTCTCTGCGCCCCAGCACTGCCTGTTCATCGGCCCCAAGCACTACCTCTGCCCCCAGTACTGACTGGTGATCGGCGCCCAGCACATCTCCCATACTGAATTATAGTGCAGAATTAGAAAAGATCTCCATGCAGGACCTGGGAAGCACTACCCTGGGCCAACCTCCAAGACCTACTCAACTGGCTTGCTCCTCAACGATGCCAGCGTAGTAGCAGGGGTGTGAGAAGGGAGAAAAGAGCTGCAGACACATCACTCGCAAAGGCATTGCAATGTCATGCACCGAGCCACCAGCTTGTCCCAGAGGTAAATAAATCAAAATAATTTCAGACTTTACTCTGATCCCATTTCCCCTCTTCTGTTGTCCCTTTTCCTCCTCTCCTCACCATGCACACTGCTCCCCAGACACTCCTAATGTCCCCCCTCTTCCCATCCTCTCCACAGGGTCCTGGCACCTATAGCTGATTTCATGGATGAACTCTCCCCAAAACTCTGGGAGAAATTAGATCACCAGCTGCATGAGTTTGTGCATGACTTCAAGAGTACATGGCGCGAATGACTGGGACCACAGTGAAATTAACAACTTGTTCTGTTCAGACATCTCAGGAGTCAGACACTAGACACTTGTTTACATGTCTGTTCTCAGCAGACATTTTGGTATTGTGGTTTACTTTCAGAAGCAAGAATAAAGTTATATTTGTGTGGTTAAAGCTCTGTTGGCATTTCTTCTCAATACAAGGTGTTTCAATGCATTCTATTTGAACATAAAGTGTTGACAACATACAGAAGAGCTGTGTTCCACAGGCTTTAAATGCTTTCTTCTACTTGTGGTGTAGTTCAATCTAATCTAAATTACTGCACACTGAGACGTACCAGAATCAGGTTCCATTTTATTAACTAGATTAAAACTACTGGTTCACAGTGCACACAAAAAAACTGTGTCTGTGCGTCCAAGAATCCACATCCTTGCAGCCATGATGCCGAATGTATTCTCTGACTCTCCGACAACGAGTGGTAGTAGTTCCAGGTACGCCCAGTTTTATTGAGATGGACACCTGTGAATGAGAGGTAATGAGACTGTCATATTTGGTAAACAAAAACCCCATATCATTTCCAGGAAACATATTCCACATGCCTTGATAAAATGGCACTTCTCATATAGAGGTGCATAAATGTATGCAGTAACAAGGGAAATTAGAAACAAGTTTGATTCCAACATTCTATTATCAACATACCGCATAAGGTTCTCATGTAGGGGGAAAGCTGCATCTCCCAGGAAAACATGAGGACTTGGCGTTGTGGTACCTGGCAGGACAGCTGGCGGTGGTAAATCAAGGGTCTTCTGCAGCAGTTTGGACCCAAAATAACTCTTAAAACACTCCACCTTAGCTCTCTCGGCGGTATGCCCCTAGATCCACCATTGTGTACCTGTAGCGGGCATATTATCTGTCTGTATCTCGCCTATATGTGTTGCTAGGTACATCAACATTTTATTGCCGAATCGCAACCAACTGACAGGTGCATACACCACCACCTACTGTACTGGAGTGTGAGGGCGGTCACGACCTATCTACAGGAAAAGGGAAAGGGGGATACCTAGTCAGTTGTACAACTGAATGCATTCAACTGAAATATGTCTTCCGCATTTAACCCAACCCCTCTGAATCAGAGAGGTGGGGCTGCCTTAATTTGACATCCATGTCATTGGCGCCCGGGGAACAGTGGGTTAACTGCCTTGCTCAGGGGCAGAACAACAGATTTTTACCTTGTCAGCTCAGGGATTCGATCCAGCAACCTTTTGGTTCCTGGCCCAATGCTCCTACCCGCCAGGCTACCTGCCACCCCATCTAAACCACTATAGTCTCTTAACTAACCCTGAGTTTCTAATATAATAAATCCCTACAAACCTCACTACTCCCATCACCCCCACCCAAAATACAAACCACGCCCCATTCCCATCCAATCTCTCTGACCCTGTCAAACAACCTCTCCCTTTCTACATCATACATTTCACAAAATAATACATGTTCAACCATTTCCTCTACCGCACATCCATTATACATTCCAGTACCATTTTTCCCTACCAATTTTAAAGATGCCCTAATCTCATCCTACACAACATAACCTCCTCCCTTCTGTTCCCATTATATGACACCATCTCCCATACAGATTTCCTTGTACTATAAGAATGTCTGCCCTTACTACTTTCATCCCATTGTCTCTAACCCATTTTTCCAAATCAATGTTTTAATTTCCCTTCTACCCAACTACACCTGTATATCCACAATATTATTTTCCACTGCTCTTTTTGCTATTATATCTACTATATCATTTACATAAACACCTGTATGAGCAGGAATCCAACAGAACTGAATTTCAATACAATTTCCTTGTAACCCCAACAACAGCTTAATTATCTCTAACCATAAATCCTCACGTTCTGACTTTCCAGATCTTAAACTACACAAAACTGATGCAGAGTCCGAACATATTACTACTCTTCTTGGTTGCACCTCCTCTATCCATTGCAATCCAACAATTATCGCAACCATTTCTGTTGAATATACAGATAAATCATTAGTTAGTCTCTTACATAGATCAACATCGAACTCAGGAATAAATACACCTGCTCCTGTCTTCCCATTCATGGAATCCTTTGAACCATCTGTATACACTGCAAGACAAGAATAAAACGGATTACTAATATATTGGTCCACTATTGCTAAAATCAAGTCTTGTATAAAACCACGGTGGCACATTTCCTATTGCCACAGATGGCCCTATAACAATATCTCTGAGTCCATATTCATTTTCATAATTTTTTTGTTAGCGAATAACATATAGCAAGATTTATATAAAGATAACTTGAAACCCCATGATAAGGACCATTCTACTGCTAAAACAGCACCTTGCATTTTCTCTATTACATAAGGAATATTCCTTCCCCTTTTCCAAATGGCACCATCATCTGCATATAACGCCGCCCTTATACCCTGCCCAATATCTCCAAAGATACAGTATCATCAATCATCAACGTGAATAAGATAGGACTAATAGCACTACCCTGTGGAGTTCCATTTTCCACATATTCTCTTGATAACTCCAATCCCACCCTTACCTGGAAGGTTCGGTCAAACAAGAAATCCATAATCCAGTTATACATTCTCCCACTAAAACCCATTCCATTCAATTAAATCAGTAGACCTTCCCGCCACATTGTAATACAGTGGGGGAAAAAAGTATTTAGTCAGCCACCAATTGTGCAAGTTCTCCCACTTAAAAAGATGAGAGAGGCCTGTAATTTTTATCATAGGTACACGTCAACTATGACAGACAAATTGAGGGGGAAAAAATCCAGAAAATCACATTGTAGGATTTTTAATGAATTTATTTGCAAATTATGGTGGAAAATAAGTATTTGGTCACCTACAAACAAGCAAGATTTCTGGCTCTCACAGACCTGTAACTTCTTCTTTAAGAGGCACCTCTGTCCTCCACTCATTACCTGTATTAATGGCACCTGTTTGAACTTGTTATCAGTATAAAAGACACCTGTCCACAACCTCAAACAGTCACACTCCAAACTCCACTATGGCCAAGACCAAAGAGCTGTCAAAGGACACCAGAAACAAAATTGTAGACCTGCACCAGGCTGGGAAGACTGAATCTGCAATAGGTAAGCAGCTTGGTTTGAAGAAATCAACTGTGGGAGCAATTATTAGGAAAT
The DNA here is from genome assembly GCF_020615455.1 of Coregonus clupeaformis. NCBI lineage: Eukaryota > Metazoa > Chordata > Actinopteri > Salmoniformes > Salmonidae > Coregonus > Coregonus clupeaformis. The sequence continues at coordinate 37,953,595 of NC_059208.1, forward strand.
GGAAGACATACAAGACCACTGATAATCTCCCTCGATCTGGGGCTCCACGCAAGATCTCACCCCGTGGGGTCAAAATAATCACAAGAACGGTGAGCAAAAATCCCAGAACCACACGGGGGGACCTAGTGAATGACCTGCAGAGAGCTGGGACCAAAGTAACAAAGCCTACCATCAGTAACACACTACGCCGCCAGGGACTCAAATCCTGCAGTGCCAGACGTGTCCCTAGAAGTTTGCTAGAGTGCATTTGGATGATCCAGAAGAGGATTGGGAGAATGTCATATGGTCAGATGAAACCAAAATAGAACTTTTTGGTAAAAACTCAACTTGTCGTGTTTGGAGGACAAAGAATGCTGAGTTGCATCCAAAGAACACCATACCTTATGTGAAGCATGGGGGTGGAAACATCATGCTTTGGGGCTGTTTTTCTGCAAAGGGACCAGGACGACTGATCCGTGTAAAGGAAAGAATGAATGGGGCCATGTATCATGAGATTTTGAGTGAAAACCTCCTTCCATCAGCAAGGGCATTGAAGATGAAACGTGGCTGGGTCTTTCAGCATGACAATGATCCCAAACACACCGCCCGGGCAACGAAGGAGTGGCTTCGTAAGAAGCATTTCAAGGTCCTGGAGTGGCCTAGCCAGTCTCCAGATCTCAACCCCATAAAAAATCTTTGGAGGGTTGAAAGTCCGTGTTGCCCAGCGACAGCCCCAAAACATCACTGCTCTAGAGGAGATCTGCATGGAGGAATGGGCCAAAATACCAGCAACAGTGTGTGAAAACCTTGTGAAGACTTACAGAAAACGTTTGACCTGTGTCATTGCCAACAAAGGGTATATAACAAAGTATTGAGCAACTTTTGTTATTGACCAAATACTTATTTTCCCCCATAATTTGCAAATACATTCATAAAAAATCCTACAATGTGATTTTCTGGATTATCTTTTCTCATTTTGTCTGTCATAGTTGACGTGTACCTATGATGAAAATTACAGGCCTCTCTCATCTTTTTAAGTGGGAGAACTTGCACAATTGGTGGCTGACAAAATACTTTTTTTCCCCACTGTATATGCTTTTTCAATATCAAAATATACTATTGACATCAATTCCTTCAGAAGGGCCAACCTCCAACTCCCTAAAACCACTCTCATCAGCAAGCTTTCCAACTGTCCAACCAAAACCACTGCCTTGTCTACTAGTATATTTCCAACAGTCATCTAGAACAGTAGCAGTGGGATGCTCAACCTCACAGCCTTTCAACCTAATAAGCAATGACAATTTTTTACGCCGTATATCCAAAGGCATCTCACCTGCCTCCACTAGTAAGGCACATACAGATGTTGATTTAAATGCACCAATACATATCCTTAAAGCTATATACTGGATTCTGTCCAGCTTCTGAAGCCAAGTCTTCGCCACTGTTCCATAAACTATACACCTGTAATCAATTGTCGTCCTGATCAGAGCTCTATAAATATCCATCAACAATTGTCTGTCACCACCCCATTCATAACCAGAGACTGAGCGCATAAGATTCATCACCTTCTTACACTTTGTTTCAACATTTATGACCTTTCCATGTATATCGCTCACTGAACCATAGACACAGATATTTGTACTTAGAAACCCTCCCCATTGGCTGTCCATACAGAAACAATTGTATATTATCAGAAACGTTCTTCTTCGAGAAGAACATACAACAAGACTTTGCTGCTGACAATTTAAAACCCCAGTCAATCGACCATCTTTCAACATCCACTATAGCTTGTTGAATAGATTTGATCACATGAGAGACATTCCTTCCCCTCTTCCAAATAGCTCCATCATCAGCCTATAGGGAAGCCCCAATACCCATACCTACATTCGAAAACACATCATTAATCATTATGTTGAACAAAATAGGACTGATAGCACTGCCTTGAGGAATGCCATTGTCGACACCATAGGCATAAGATAAAATGGATCCTATTTTAACTCGAAAATGCGATCAAATAAGAAGGCCAAAACCCAGTTATATAATCTCCCACCAATACCAAGTCTTTCCATCTTAATCAGTAGGCCTTCTCTCCACATAGTGTCATAAGCTTTTTCAATGTAAAAAAAGACAGCAGCCAGAGTTTTTTCAACTTCATTGCTCACCTTTACTAATGCATCCAAAGTAGATCTACCTTTACAGAATCCACTTTTACATTGACTCAATAAACCTCTATGTTCCAGGAAATATGACAATCTATTGACTATAATATTTTCCATCAGTTTACACAAGTTAGAGGTCAGTGCTATTGGTCTATAACTATCAGAACATGAAGGGTCCTTACCAGGCTTTACAAAAGGTAATATTACTGCACGTATTCAACCAGAGGGTATAACCCCCTCACTCCAACTCTTTATTAAATAATCCCAGGAGAACATGTATGACCTCATCAGGTAGATGCCTAAACATTACATGGCACAACTGATCATGACCTGGGGCTGTATATCCACAGCCTATTAACGCTGAACACATCTCATGTATGGTAAAAAAAGCATCCAAAGAAGAGTCAACAGTATCCCTTTTCTTATACACATTAACATGAGCATTTAAAATCTCACACCTACATTGCTTATATACTTCATCCAAAGTAACCCCTCTATGTACCCTAGCAAATGTCTTCCCCAACTAGTCAGCTTTTTCTTAATCAGTTACAGCCATTTTTTTACCCACAACCAAAACTGGAATTCGAGTGGACCTGCTTCTTCCAGTCATCTTCTTCAACATAGACCATACATCCCCCAGCTCAGTACTGCCTATTGTAAAGCAGAACTGTCTCCATGCATTTCTCTTGACAGACTTAATGACCCTACGTACTAAAGCTCTCTTCCTTTGGAAATCAAGTAGATTCTCAGGAGTCATATTCCTATGCAACACTCTATAAGCCCTATTTCTTTCTCGAATAGCCGCAATGCACTCTTCAGTCCACCAAGGAACCACCTTCCTTTTCTCACCCACTTCACTCTCTGGTACATATAAATTACATTCACAGCACTCAAAATCAGATAGGTCACAGAGGCAGCACATACATCAACCAGCCTCTCTAAAGACAACTCTCCAACAGACTTTAAGCAATGACCACCAAACTTTTCCCAGTCTGCTTTATGAAAGCACCATCTTCTGAATAGTACCCTTTCTGGAATGGTACACGAAATCGGGAAATGATCACTTCCAACAGTAGAATCATTCATTACATTCACACATACAGTGGGGAGAACAAGTATTTGATACACTGCCGATTTTGCAGGTTTTCCTACTTACAAAGCATGTAGAGATCTGTAATTTTTATCATAGGTACACTTCAACTGTGAGAGACAGAATCTAAAACAAAAATCCAGAAAATCACATTGTATGATTTTTAAGTAATTCATTTGCATTTTATTGCATGACATAAGTATTTGATACATAGAAAAGCAGAACTTAATATTTGGTACAGAAACCTTTGTTTGCAATTACAGAGATCATACGTTTCCTTTAGGTCTTGACCAGGTTTGCACACACTGCAGCAGGGATTTTGGCCCACTCCTCCATACAGACCTTCTTCAGATCCTTCAGGTTTCGGGGCTGTCGCTGGGCAATACGAACTTTCAGCTCCCTCCAAAGATTTTCTATTGGGTTCAGGTCTGGAGACTGGCTAGGCCACTCCAGGACCTTGAGATGCTTCTTACGGAGCCACTCCTTAGTTGCCCTGGCTGTGTGTTTCGGGTCGTTGTCATGCTGGAAGACCCAGCCACGACCCATCTTCAATGCTCTTACTGAGGGAAGGAGGTTGTTGGCCAAGATCTCGCGATACATGGCCCCATCCATCCTCCCCTCAATACGGTGCAGTCGTCCTGTCCCCTTTGCAGAAAAGCATCCCCAAAGAATGATGTTTCCACCTCCATGCTTCACGGTTGGGATAGTGTTCTTGGGGTTGTACTCATCCTTCTTCTTCCTCCAAACACGGCGAGTGGAGTTTAGACCACATTACCTTCTCCCATTCCTCCTCTGGATCATCCAGATGGTCATTGGCAAACTTCAGATGGGCCTGGACATGCGCTGGCTTGAGCAGGGGGACCTTGCGTGCGCTGCAGGATTTTAATCCATGATGACGTAGTGTGTTACTAATGGTTTTCTTTGAGACTGTGGTCCCAGCTCTCGTCAGGTCATTGACCAGGTCCTGCCGTGTAGTTCTGGGCTGATCCCTCACCTTCCTCATGATCATTGATGCCCCACGTCATCTTGAACTTCTTCCATTTTCTAATAATTGCGCCAACAGTTGTTGCCTTCTCACCAAGCTGCTTGCCTATTGTCCTGTAGCCCATCCCAGCCTTGTGCAGGTCTACAATTTTATCCCTGATGTCCTTACACAGCTCTCTGGTCTTGGCCATTGTGGAGAGGTTGGAGTCTGTTTGATTGAGTGTGTGGACAGGTGTCTTTTATACAGGTAACGAGTTCAAACAGGTGCAGTTAATACAGGTAATGAGTGGAGAACAGGATGGCTTCTTAAAGAAAAACTAACAGGTCTGTGAGAGCCGGAATTCTTACTGGTTGGTAGGTGATCAAAACATATGTTATGCAATAAAATGCAAATGAATTACTTAAAAATCATACAAATGTGACCTCTACGTGCTTTGTAAGTAGGAAAACCTGCAAAATCGGCAGTGTATCAAATACTTGTTAGAATAGAGTTAGAAGCCAGTGTGTGGTCCAGGCAGGATGTAACCCCTCTAACAACATCAACTCTTGTACTAATTCCATCGTGAAGACATACAAATGCTCGTTTCCATCATATCTTCCACAATAGTACCATTATCAAATCAAACCAAATTGTATTTGTCACATGTGCCGAATACAACCTTACAGTGAAATGCTTATTTACAATACAAATAGTCCGGGTAGCCATTTGATTAGCTGTTCAGGAGTCTTATGGCTTGGGGGTAGAAGCTGTTAAGAAGCCTTTTGGACCTAGACTTGGCGCTCTGGTACCGCTTGCCGTGTGGTAGCAGAGAGAACAGTCTATGACTAGGGTGGCTGGAGTCTTTGACCATTTTTAGGGCCTTCCTCTGACACCGCCTGGTATAGAGGTCCTGGATGGCAGGAAGCTTCGCCCCAGTGATGTACTGGGCGGTACGCACTACCATCTGTAGTGGATTGCGGTCGGAGGCCGAGCAGTTGCCATACCAGGCAGTAATGCAACTAGGATCTCGATGGTGCAGCTGTATAACTTTTTGAGGATCTGAGGACCCATGCCAAATCTTTTCAGTCTCCTGAAGGGGAATAGGCTTTGTCGTGCCCTCTTCACGACTGTCTTGGTGTGTTTGGACCATGATAGTTTGTTGGTGATGTGGACACCAAGGAACTTGAAGCTTTCAACCTGCTCCACTATAGCCCCGTCGATGAGAATGGGGGCGTGCTCGGTCCTCCTTTTCCTGTAGTCCACAATCATCTCCTTTGTCTTGATCACGTTGAGGGAGAGGTTGTTATCCTGGCACCACACGGCCAGGTCTCTGACCTGTTCCCTAAAGGCGGTCTCATTGTTGTCGGTGATCTGGCCTACCACTGTTGTGTCGTCGGCAAACTTAATGATGGTGTTGGAGTCGTGCCTGGCCATGCAGTCATGGGTGAACAGAGAGTACAGGAGGGGACTGAGCACGCACCCCAGATGTGTTGTTACCTACCCTTACCACCTGGGGGCGGCCCGTCAGGAAGTCCAGGATCCAGTTGCAGAGGGAGGTGTTTAGTCCCAGGGTCCTTAGATTAGTGATGAGCTTTGAGGGCACTATGGTGTTGAACACTGAGCTGTAGTGAATGAATAGCATTCTCACGTAGGTGTTCCTTTTGTCCAGGTGGGAAAGGGCAGTGTGGAGTGCAATAGCGATTGCATCATCTGTGGATCTGTTGGGGCAGTATGCAAATTGGAGTGGGTCAAGGGTTTCTGGGATAATGGTGTTGATGTGAGCCATGTCCAGCCTTTCAAAGCACTTCATGGCTACAGACGTGAGGGCTACTGGTCTGTAGACATTTAGACAGGTTACCTTAGTATTATTGGGCACAGGGATTATGGTGGTCTGCTTGAAACATGTTGGTATTACAGACTCAATCAGGGACAGGTTGAAAATGTCAGTGAAGACACTTGCAAGTTGGTCAGGGCATGCTCGGAGTACACATCCTGGTAATTCGTCTGGCCCTGCAGCCTTGTGAATGTTGACCTGTTTAAAAGGTCTTACTCACTTCAGCTATGGAGAGCGTGATCACACAGTCGTCCAGAACAGCTGATGCGCTCATGCATGCTTCAGTGTTGCTTGTCTCGAAGCGAACATCGAAGTAATTTAGCTCGTCTGGTAGGCTCGTGTCACTGGGCAGCTCGCAGCTGTGCTTCCCTTTGTAATCTGCAATAGTTTGCAAGCCCTGCCACATCTGACGAGCGTCAGAGCCGGTGTAGTACGATTAAATCTTAGTCCTGTATTGATGCTTTGTCTGTTTGATGGTTCGTCGGAGGGCATAACGGAATTTCTTATAAGCGTCCGGGTTAGAGTCCCACTCCTTGAAAGCGGCAGCTCTACCCTTTAGCTCAGTGCGGATGTTGCCTGTAATTAGTGGCTTCTGGTTGGGGTATGTATGTTCGGTCACTGTGGGGACGACGTCATCGATGCACTCATTGATGAAGCAAGTGACTGATGTGGTGTACTCTTCAATGCCATCTGAAGAATCCCGGAACATATTCCAGTCTGTGCAAGGCAAAACAGTCCTGTAGCTTAGCATCTGTGTCATCTGACCATTTCTTTATTGACCGAGTCACTGGTGCTTCCTGCTTTAGTTCTTGCTTGTAAGCAGAAATCAGGACGATAGAATTATGGTCAGATTTGCCAAATAGAGGGTGAGGGAGAGCTTTGTACTCGTCTCTGTGTGTGAAGTAAAGGAGGTCTAGAGTTTTTTTTCCCTCTGGTTGCACATTTAACATGCTGGTAGAAATGAGGTAAAATGGATTTAAGTTTCCCTGCATTAAAGTCCCCAGCCACTAGGAGCGTTTTCCTGTTTGCTTATGGCCTTATACAGCTCACTGAGTGCGGTCTTAGTGCCAGCATCGGTTTGTGGTGGTAAATAGACAGCTACAAAAAATACAGATGAAAACTCTCTTGGTAAATAGTGTAGTCTACAGCTTATCATGAGATACTCTACCTCAGGCGAGCAAAACCTAGATACTTCCTAAATATTAGATTTCGTGCACCAGCTGTTGTTTACAAATATACACAAACCTCCACTCCCTTGTCTTACCGGAGGCGGCTGTTCTATCTTGCCGATGCAGCGTAAACCCCGCCAGCTGTATGTTATCCATGTCATTGTTCAGCCACGACTCGGTGAAACATAAGTTATTACAGTTTTTAATGTCCCGTTGGTAGGATATTCTGTATGTGTGCTTCCCTATAAACTATTATGTGCATTAAAGTCGCCGCACCATATCTCTCTAGAGCCCAATTCTCCTGATATTTCATCAAACATCGCTACAGATAGTTGACAAGGGTTGTAAAATTGTGTCACTTAATATTACTACCTGCACTGTAGATTTCCACCATCACACATTCATATTCCGATGGGACAGGTATATTACGATATACAAGACCTTCCCTTATGAACGTAGCACACCCATCACCCTGTCCAACTGATCTAACAGGTCTGATTGAGCAATAACCAGGAATAATAAAATCAAGATTTGGTCTAAGCCATGTTTCTTGAACACATATCACATCAGGTTTGATCTCTAAATCTATTACATATTTCTTAAACTCCTGACCGTCAGAAATAAGGCTTCTGGCATTCCACTGAAGGATAACAAAAACCATAACTCTAATTATCATCATACTGAGACATTCCATCATTAGTATTATTAGGAGTCAACATATCGACAATCGTGGCGACAGTAACATCTGTTACTCCAAAAAACTCTGTTGCTGTATCCACAATGATCTTCAACTTCCACAAATGCAGTCAGGTTGATAACCTTTCCAATGAAGGCTATAAAGTCAATCTGATTAACTATTAAGGTGTCCTTGAAACAACATTTGTGAGAGCAAGATTTCTGAACAGGTCTCGTATCCATGTCTGGCCCAACATAAGCAACATTTCCTGCAGTAGGTCCACTTATTCCAGGAGTAACCCTATTATTTCCATAATTCTGCATAATGGTTCCACCAATCTGCCTTGCAGCCTCTGCATAAGAGACATTATGAGTGATTTTATATCTTTGGGCCTCTCTAGCCTCTTTCTGCACCTGGCATCCACCAAATGCTGCACTGTCCCCCCCCAATTACAACATTTAACCTTGACATTGTCCCCACATTCACCATGATCATGTTCCCCTCCACACTTGGCACATATTTTCTTGTCTTTGCACAGTGCCGCTACATGTCCCATTCTTTGGCATTTAAAACACTTTAATGGAGGTGAAACAAACTCTCTAAAAGTGAAAGCCAGGAAGCCCATCTGTACTTTCTTTGGTAAAACCATCTCAAACATTAATAATAGTGACAGGCTTTCACTTCTCTGCCCCTCTTTCTTACTGAACAGCCTTTTGGCTTCAACCACTATGCACCCGCTATATTTTATATCATCTATGGACATACAGTATATTCGGAAAGTATTCAGACCCCTTGACTTTTTCGAGAAAAAAAATTACGTTACAGCCTTATTCTAAAATTGATTAAATTGTTTTTGTTCCTCATCAATCTACACACAATACCCCATAATGACAAAGCAAAAACGTTTTTTTGGAAATGTTTGCAAATGTATTAAAAATAAAAACGGAAAAATGACATTTACATAAGTATTCAGACCCTTTACTCAGTACTTTGTTGAAGCACCTTTGGCAGCGATTACAGCTTCGAGTCATCTTGGGTATGACGCTACAAGCTTGGCACACCTGTATTTGGGGAGTTTCTCCCATTCTTCTCTGCAGATCCTCTCAAGCTCTGTCAGGTTGGATGGTGACCGTCGTTGCAGAACTATTTTCAGGTCTCTCCAGAGAGGTTTGATCGGGTTCAAGTCCGGGCTCTGGCTGGGCCACTCAAGGACATTGAGACTTGTCCTGAAGCCACTCCTGCATTGTCTTGGCTGTGTGCTTAGGGTCGTTGTCCTGTTGGAAGGTGAACCTTTGCTCCAGTCTGAGTTCCTGAGCGCTCTGGAGCAGGTTTTCATCAAGGATCTCTGTACTTTGCTCTGTTCATCTTTCCCTCGATCCTGACTAGTCTCCCAGTCCCTGCCGCTGAAAAACATCCCCACAGCATGATACTGCCACCACTATGTTTCACCGTAGGGATGGTGCCAGGTTTCCTCCAGAGGTGACACTTGGCATTCAGGCCAAAGAGTTCAATCTTGTTTCTCATGGTCTGAGAGTCCTATAGGTGCCTTTTGGCAAACTCCATGCGGGCTGTCATGTGCCTTTTACTGAGGAGTGGCTTCCGTCTGGCCACTCTACCATAAAGGCCTGATTGGTGGAGTGCTGCAGGGATGGCTGTTCTTCTGGAAGTTTCTCTCATCTCCACAGAGGAACTCTGGAGCTCTGTCAGAGTGAACATCAGTTTATTGGTTCTTTGGCCGGGCGGCCAGCTCTAAGAAGAGTCTTGGTGGTTCCAAACTTCATCCATTTAAGAATGATGGAGGCCATTTTTTGGTACCCTTCACCAGATCTGCGCCTCGACACAATCCTGTCTCAGAGCTCTACGGACAATTCCTTTGACTTCATGGATTGGTTTTTTCTCTGACATGCACTGTCAACTGTGGGACCTTATATAGACAGGTGTGTGCCTTTCCAAATCATGTCCAATCAATTTAATTGACTACAGGTGAACTCCAATCAAGTTCTAGAAACATCTCAAGGATGATCAATGGAAACAGGATGCACCTGAGCAAATTTTCGAATCTCATAGAAAAGGGTCTGAATGCTTATGTAAATAAGCTTTTTCTGTTTTTTATTTTTAATATATTTGAAAAAAATGAATAGTCATTATGGGGTATTGTGTGTAGATTGATGAGAATAATAAAAAATATTTAATGAATTTTAGAACAAGGCTGTAACGTAACAAAAATATGGGATTTCTGCCATTGAACTACAATTCCATAAAAGCCGTGCAAGCCAGATGCCTTATTTCCGCCTCTCTGGATATCTGTTTGAGGCGCCCTGAACAGGCCCTTTTCCGGCTCTGAGAAGTGTGATACAGAACGGCAGACGCAAGTGAGTGAATGTTTTTTTGTATTTTCAAGGCCAAAATTGCATGAAAATGCACAATGTCAAACCATCGTACGTGTAACATTGCTCGTTTGACTTGGAGTCAAAAGTAAATGAGTTTATAGTCCAAAGACGTTTTTAAAGCAGTGTTTTTATTCCGTGCGCAAATGATTTCAGCCGGGGCAAATTAACTCAATGCTAACACGTGCGACATGGCTAACTAGCTAGTACCTGTTTAGCGTCCTCCCAGGACCACTCAGCACATTATGTTGGTTTGCAAGATGTTCTGTTTGGTGTTAAACACATGTTAATCTTAAATCACTATTGTAGTTGGTTATGTTTCGCTCATAATGACATTAGCCATGTAGTTAACATTAGTTGGTAGACTCGGGCTGCCTTTAGACTTTTGGGCCTACTGGTGTGTTCGCTCATTCACTTTGTCTTTACGTTTTTATACCGACTACTTCATTAAATAACATTTGTAACTACAGACACCAATATTTATGCCGTCCGTGTGTAGCCTTGACTACGTTGCTAACATCATTAGTTAACGTTGACGGTATAATGGCTAACGTTGGCTAGCAAGTTAGCTAACTATTCGTGTGTTGCCAGCAGTGGAAGACATTCCTCCCTGATGTTGATGGTTGTATCACGAAGCCTTCTCTCATTCTACTAACTAGTTGAGCCGTGATGTGGTAATATCATTGGTTAGTGTGGGATACCATTATTACAAGGCCTTTTGCCATGGAACTGAGGTCAGACATTGTGGTACCTTGAATCTCGTAATTAAATCCATTTAATGTTACCTGACCAAATATTGTTTCTCTTCAGTGACTTCAGAGTCGTGGGAGACTGCCCCAGCAGTGGCAGAAACGCCAGAAATCAAACTCTTTGGGAAATGGAGCACCGACGATGTTCAGATCAATGACATCTCCCTGCAGGTAAGGTATTTCAATGTTCGACTTGTGACTAGTCACTATAAAACATAACTATTTGTTAATTGTTTGTGTACACGAGGCTAGAGTCACGCCTTTACGACCCTCATTGTCCAGGTGTGCTAGAGTACTCGTAGAGTGAACTCCTTTGCATATTCATTGGCTGTAGTCTCTTGTGGCCCAGTCAATCACCAGCTCAGAAACATGAACATCTATGTATTCCCTGTTAACCTGAACATTGAAACCTAAGTTATTGGAAAGTGAACTAGTTTTGATTATGCTTTTTCCTTCAACTCAGGATTACATTGCTGTGAAGGAGAAGTACGCCAAGTACCTGCCACACTCTGGAGGCCGTTATGCCGCCAAGCGTTTCCGCAAGGCCCAGTGCCCCATTGTGGAGCGTCTCACCAACTCCATGATGATGCACGGCCGCAACAACGGCAAGAAGCTGATGACCTGTCGCATTGTGAAGCACGCCTTCGAGATCATCCACTTGCTGACCGGGGAGGTACATACCATCTCTACCTTATCCAACACTGTTTTTTGTGTCCCAAATGGCACCCCATTCCTTTCATAGTGCACTACTATGGTCCTTGGTCAAAAGTAGTGCGCTGAATAGGGTGCTGTTTGAAATGTAGACTTTGCCTTGAACTCCATGCCTGTCAGCCTCCCGCCACTATGCTGGTCTGTCATAGTGACTGAGTATAATCCAGTGGAGGCTCAGATAGACCCAGCTCTAGGAAGCAGGGCTGCCTAAACAAATGGGCAACTCTGTGCCGAAAGGCCTGGAACAAACGCCACATGGAACTTGTCCTGCTTTAAGTCCATGCCTACTCTCCTCTTACTGTTATCACCCCAATTTTACTTCTGTCATCGCTATGTCCCATATGTAGGCTCGGAGTGTCTTTGCCTGTGAGATTTGTACCCCTGAATATGGATTACGGTTGTGGTGGTTGACCTTGTCTCTCCTCTGACTTGTCCTCTCAGAACCCCCTGCAGGTGCTGGTCAATGCCATCATCAACAGCGGTCCCCGTGAGGACTCCACCCGTATTGGTCGTGCTGGTACGGTGAGGAGGCAGGCTGTGGACGTGTCCCCTCTGCGTAGAGTCAACCAGGTAAAATAGAATGCTGGCACATTCTCCACCAACTCTGTGCCTGTTGCCACTTGGTTCACTTCCAAATCTAGGCTACATCACAAGTGAAGTTACAAGAATGAGACTTGTATGTCAATTGTTTGTGTACACGAGGCTAGAGTCACGCCTTTACAAACTCATTGTCCTGGTGTGCTAGAGTACTCGTAGAGTAAACTTCTTTGCATATTCATTGGCTGTAGTCTATTGTGGCCCAGTCAATCACCAGCTCAGATACAGAACCTCTATTTTGATTTGTTTTGTTGTAAAGATTCACAACATAGTTTATTTATATTCTGTGTTGTGTATGGCTGCTTACACTCTTGCATCCTGTCTCTCAGGCTATCTGGCTGCTGTGCACTGGAGCAAGAGAAGCTGCTTTCAGAAACATCAAGACTATCGCAGAGTGCCTTGCCGATGAGCTGATCAACGCAGCTAAGGTGAGTAGTCTCAAATGTGGTTTCAGTACTGTACAGATTTGGTTCTGAACCTCTCTCTGCAGTTTTAATCAAAATGTTCTAGTCTGCTGTGATGTTGGGTGTTTATTCACCAGTGTCATGTCAATTTTTTCGGTTTTGATCAATGTATTGAATGTGTTTTTTCTCGGTCAGGGTTCTTCTAACTCCTATGCCATCAAGAAGAAGGACGAGTTGGAGAGGGTCGCCAAGTCCAACCGTTAAATGTTTGTTGCTTTCTTGAAAAAGAGGAAATAAATTTGAGCACTTCAATTGTGTTGTTTTTAAGATAAATGTGGTATGGTGTTTAGTAACATACTTATAAAGGCCTGAATACATGACAGTTGAGGAATGAGTCAAAGGTTTTAAATTCATTTATTTGGTAATATACTAAATACAAAGCTACACTAAAATGCTGAATGTGTAGAAATTGAGTTCACATGTTTCAACTGATAGTCCACATATATAGTTACTTGAATATTATAAGTTAAAGCAGGATCTTAGGTGCATACTACTGATTGGATTTTAATGGGAAGAGAAAGGTCAATGTCAGTGCTTTATCACTAATGAGGACATCGCAACAAAACCTAAGTACTGTGACTCAAACAATTGCAGTTTATTCTGAGTTGCTACACTATATATACGAAAGTATGTGGACATCCCTTCAAATTAGTGGATTCGGCTAGTTCAGCCACACCCGTTGCTGACGGGTGTATAAAATCGAACACACAGCCATGCACTCTACATAGGCAGAATGGCCTTACTGAAGTGTGCGGTTACATTCAACGTGGCACCGTCATAGGATGCCACCTTTCCAACAAGTCAGTTCATCATACACAGCTCAAAAAAATAAAGGGAACACTGAAACAACACAATAACTCCAAGTCAATCACACTTCTGTGAAATCAAACTGTCCACTTAGGAAGCAACACTGACAACTTTCACATGCTGTTGTGCAAATGGAATAGACAACAGGTGGAAATCATAGGCAATTAGCAAGACACCCCCAATAAAGGAGTGGTTCTGCAGGTGGTGACCACAGACCACTTCTCAGTTCCTATGCTTCCTGGCTGTTTTGGTCACTTTTGAATGCTGGCGGTGCTTTCACTCTAGTGGTAGCATGAGACAGAGTCTACAACCCACACAAGTGGCTCAGGTAGTGCAGCTCATCCAGGATGGCACATCAATGCGAGCTGTGGCAAGAAGGTTTGCTGTGTCTGTCAGCGTAGTGTCCAGAGAATGGAGGCGCTACCAGGAGACGTGGAGGAGGGCAACAACCCAGCAGCAGGACTGCTACCTCTGCCTTTGTGCAAGGAGGAGCACTGCCAGAGCCCTGCAAAATGACCTCCAGCAGGCCACAAATGTGCATGTGTCTGCTCAAACGGTCAGAAACAGACTCCATGAGGGCCCGACGTCCACAGGTGGGGGTTGTGCTTACAGCCCAACACCGTGCAGGACGTCTTGGCATTTGCCAGAGAACACCAATATTGGCAAATTCGCCACTGGCGCCCTGTGCTCTTCACAGATGAAAGCAGGTTCACACTGAGCATGTGACAGACGTGACAGAGTCTGGAGACACCGTGGAGAACGTTCTGCTGCCTGCAACAACCTCCAGCATGACCGGTTTGTGTGATTTTGTTGTCAGCACATTCAACTATGTAAAGAAAAAAGTATTTAATAAGATTATTTCATTCATTCAGATCTAGGATGTGTTATTTTAGTGTTCCCTTTTATTTTTTTGAGCAGTGTATTTCTGCCCTGCTAGAGCTGCCCCGGTCAACTGTAAGTGCTGTTATTGTGAAGTGGAAATGTCTGGGAGCAACAACGGTTCAGCCGCGACGTGGTAGGCCACACAACCTCACAGAACGGAACCGGTGAGTGTGCGTAAAAATAGTCTGTCCTCTGTTGCAACACTCACCCTCATCGGACCATGAGGCTACCTGAGAGACCTGCCCAGTCATCCTCCACGATGGATAGTACAGCCGGCTCTGGTCCATTGGGCCCTTAGGTCCCACTCGAGGCGAAAGAACAGCCGGACCTCCTCAGCCATTGCACCAGCTGTTGTCATCGGCAGCTCTATTGTAAGAAACATCTTGGTTCCCGGGGCAAAAACCCTGTGCTACCCAGGAGCTCGGTACAGGACATTACAAGTCTGCTTCCGACCGTTCTACGACATGCCGGGAGCTGGCGCTGTCATAGTCCACGTGGGGTCAAACAACATCAGGAGGGCTAGCTCGGAACTTCTGAAAAATGGATTTTAAAGAACTGATTCTAGCACTGGCCGATTCCAAAAAGCAGCCAATAATTTCAGGCCCTGTACCATCCCGCGGGTGTGAAAGATTCAGCAGGCTACTTGCATTACACACCTGGCTAAAAGACTACTGTGGCTGTGTTGGAATCACTTTTATTGATAACTTTGACAGCTTCTGGAAACAGAAGATACTCTACAGGAATGACGGAATCCATCCAAATCATCTTGGCTCCTGTACTTTGCCACGCATTTCAAGGCTCAGTTAATCCCTACCATTGTGACGCTGAGTTGTCATAATGCTGCATCGAATGTACATTATCCCAGGGGCGTTGGCAGACACAACGTAAGTAGCTTAATTTAAAGTTGAAGTCTGAAGTTTACATACACCTTAGCCAAATACATTTAAACTCAGTTTTTCACAATTCATGATATTTAATACTAGTAAAAATTCCCTGTATTTAGTTAGGATCACCACTTTATTTTAAGAATGTGAAACGTCAATAATAGTAGAGAATTATTTATTTCAGCTTTTATTTATTTCATCACATTCCCAGTGGGACAGAAGTTTACATACACTCAATTGGTATTTGGTAGCATTGCCTTTAAATTGTTTAACTTGGGTCAAACGTTTCGGGGAGCCTTCCGCAAGCTTCCCACAATAAGTTGGGTGAATTTTGACCCATTCCTCCTGACAGAGCTAGTGTAACTGAGTCAGGTTTGCAGACCTCCTTGCTCGCACACGCTTTTTCAGTTCTGCCCACACATTTTCTATAGGATTGGGGTCAGGGTTTTGTGATGGCCACTCCAATACCTTGACTTTGTTGTCCTTTTTTGCCACCACTTTGGAAGTATGCTTGGGGTCATTGTCCATTTGGAAGACCAATTTGCGACCAAGCTTTAACTTCCTGACTGATGTCTTGAGATGTTGGATTTCACGGCGTAGTGTGTTACCAATTGTTTTCTTGGTGACTATGGTCCCAGCTGCCTTGAGATCATTGACAAGACCCTCCTGTGTAGTTCTGGGCTGATTCCTCACCGTTCTCATGATCATTGCAACTCTACGAGGTGAGATCTTGCATGGAGCTCCAGGCCGAGGGAGATTGACAGGTCTTTTGTGTTTCTTCTATTTGCGACTAATCGCACCAACTGTTGTCACCTTCTCACCAAGCTGCTTGGTGATGGTCTTGTAGCCCATTCCAGCCTTGTGTAGGTCTACAATCTTGTCCCTGACATCCCTGGAGAGCTCTTTGGTCTTGGCCATGGTGGAGAGTTTGGAATCTGATTGATTGATTGCTTCTGTGGACAGGTGTCTTTTATACAGGTAACAAGTTGAGATTAGGAGCACTCCCTTTAAGAGTGTGCTCCTAATCTCAGCTCGTTACCTGTATGCAATACACCTGGGAGCCAGAAATCTTTCTGATTGAGAGGGGGTCAAATACTTATTTCCCTCATTAAAATGCAAATACATTTATAACATTTTTGACATGCGTTTTTCTGGATTTTGTTGTTGTTATTCTGTCTCTCACTGTTCAAACAAACCTACCATTGAAATTATAGATTGATCATTTCTTTGTCATTGGTCAAATGTACAAAATCAGCAGGGGATCAAATACTTTTTTCCCTCACTGTATAACTTTTGTATGACTGACGCCTTTAGTGAGAGGTCTAATGCTTTAATATTTAATAATTTCTGCCCTCTGAATTCATATTCATTATATAAATATGCCCTTTTAATTTTTTCTGGCTTGCCATTCCAAATAAAATGGAATATATTTTGCTCATATAATTTCAAAAACAGGTTGCTAAGTGTTTGCAATAGGCTGGGATATGACTAAAGAGTTAATCAGGGTGATTTTTCCACAAATAGACAGGTATCTTCCTTTCCATGGTAGCAAGGTCTTATCTATATTTGCTAACTTTCTATTCAAATGTATTGGACTGAGATCATTTCTTTCTTTCGGGATATGCATACTGTCAGACCATGTTATTGGTAAACTAGATTTAGATTTTAGTCATTTAGCAGATGCTCTTATCCAGAGCGACTTACAGTTAGTGAGTGCATACATTATTATTATTATTATTTTTCATACTGTCCCCCCGTGGGAATCGAACCCACAACCCTGGCATTGCAAACGCCATGCTCTACCAACTGAGCTACACGGTAATGTAAAAGTTGTAGTTTTTTAGTGACCCAATCCATACTATAGTACACTTATCATAATTTGGTTGAGAGGTTAGAAAAAGTATCTACATTTTAGATCCTCTATGAGGCTGTGTAGGGATCCAAATTGTAGTATTACTTTCTTAGCTACAGTATACATATCTCCCTGGCATATTACATAATTTATGCAGCAGCATACAATACATTTCTGGACTCACCGTTTTGCTGTGCTCACTTGAACAGGAAGGTGGCACGACGGTCCTTCTGGGCAAATTTTGTCATGTAACTTCTTCATAAAAGTCTGGCATTCTCTGGATTTATGGTGCTTTCAAGACAACTGGAAACTCGGAAAAAAACAAGGTTGAATCATGACGTCAGTGATCTTCAGGTCAGAGCTCTAGAAAGAGGCCCGAGTTCCTGACTTGGAATTCTGAGTTGGATGACCGTTCAAAACGTATTTTCCCAGTCGGAGCTCGTTTTTTCCCCAGTTGTCTTGAACTCACTGAAGTCATGCTGGATTGACAGCATGGCCAATGTATTCAACCTTTTCTGGCCCATGGTGTTGCGTGTGAATGTTTCTCCTTTTAAGCTTGGAAAAGAGACCCTTAAACCCAGACCACACACCCTCTCAACCGAATAGCAGGCAGGGAAGCAAAATAGTGATTGCTTTGCAACGCTTGCAGTTAGCCACTGATTCCTTCCAAACCACTCATTGTTGAATTTGCGATTTCCAACTTGTTGTGTAATGTTCATGTCCAATGGCCGATGAGCACCGATACGTTTTGTCTATAATTTCTCTTCATATGACGAGGATTGAAAAGGATTTGCCAGTAGATTGTCGACATGATTCATGATGATGACTTGCTAGCTAAGATTTTGAAAGTATGATGTTGACATGATCAGTCCAATCAAAGCTACGGTAGGTATAACGTGATTTGACATCATTTGATCTGTGGCCAATGACCTTGAGCCTTTAATGGGCACTTCTAATGTAACTCTATGGCATCACCCAAGGGGGCTTGAACTTTCTAGCTCTCCCTGTAGATTTTGTGGTGAGTGTCCCCATGAGTGACAGAACACCGAACCAATCACGGCACAACTAGAGAAAATTACCAAACCCTACGCTCTGTATTTTCCGCTGGCTGCCCCTCCACCACAGAAAGCACTGAGCTAGGCTGAAACACCTCCATTTTGGAGCTGCCTTACTCAAGAAAGCAAAAAAGAGACCATGTTTGTATGCGGCTTTATTAACTCAATACATGTTTTTTTTTTTACATTGTTTGCAAACTGATATGTGACACGTATTAATGCCAAAATAACATGCAAAACAGGCTCTGCCCCACCTGCCCTGAATGACGGGTCGCAACTGGGCATTTACTTTCCAAACTATTCTTTCCTGCCAATTTATTTCAGAATTTGCGAAAGGCCTATACGACCACAGACAGAATCCAAAGAATCTATACAATGGACATGCCAATTTAATTCAGGACTGGCAGCCATTGCGAGTGTACCCATGAGTTTACCAGTCAAATTGCCAGGGTTAGCGGTGGCAAGTGCCTTCTATGGATTATATTTCTATGGCCGCAACGTAACAACAGCTTACTTACTCAGAGCGCAGAGAGAGTGTGGTTTGGAGGATGGATGAGACATTTCGGATAATCGCAGTCTATTTAAATATAACAAGTTGTTATATAATATAAGGACATAAAACTGAGGTGGCCATGCTTTTGTATCCTCAAAGCATCTCTGTAGAGCCGGGCCAGTATACAGTACGCCTACATTTGAAATCTAGAGCCTATTGAAGTTCCTCATGCCACACTGCACTCTTTCCACAGTAGGTGGTGCAGTTGTGCAGAATATGCACATTGAACCCTCTTTAGCCCCAGTTAGTGCAATCTGGGATCCTTGGAATGTCCCTACCTACACTAAAACCTAACCTTAACCCTTAACCATACCCCTTACCTAACTTTAACCATACCCCTAACCATAACCCTTACCGTAACTGTTTTAAATGTCAACTTCAATGGGGTGACGTCAGAGTTGGGATCTCCCAAGGATCCAGTTTAGACTTTTCCCTTTAGCCCCTGGCCCAACAGTTGGCCATGTTCTTTATGTTCACATTTGTATTTTCATATAGCCAAGGAAGGTCTATGTGTATACTATGGGAGAAGGGCAGGGTATTTAGAAGTATGGCTTCCTATTGATAAGTAGGCAGAATGAAGACAGATACCCTCCGAGCTTGGAGGCCTCGCTGCACGCTGTAGGGAGGAGGGTGTAGTCCGTCAGCTTCTGGAAGGCCTGTGTGTGGGGGGGGGGGAGGAATACCATTTGATTAAATTCACATTTATGGGGAGAAGCTTTAGCGAATGTCCACGACAGCTGGTTGACAAGCTTTTGTGTGTAGCCTACTGTTCATCTTGCATTCCTTGTTCTACCATGCACTTCTTCATGTGATTATTTCATGGTGTATTGCAGCAGGGTGGGAAATGAATGCCTATATCATGGCACACTTGGGATTGAGTAGAGAGGGACTTTGTATTGAAAATAACATTGTTTCTCTCTTATATGCCAAAGACACAATACGGTGGATATAAAAAAAGTATAGCTTAGTAAAGTAGCCTAAAGACTGCTGTTCACTCACAGGGACACTGTCGGGACACTCCTCAGTGGGCCGGTGAAGCAGGTAGTCCACTTTGGAGGGGCCCCTGACGTAGACACAGTTAGCTGCTGCGCTCTCAGGGACTGTGAGCACTTCGTAGTGGTGATCAGTCAGCTGCTCCATCATCTACACAAACACAGAGGCAGTGCTAACAAAATTAGCATAATATGCCATTTAGCAGATGCTTTTATCCAAAGCGATTTACAGTCATGCGTGCATAATAAATTTTTTTGTGTGTGTATGGGTGGTCCCGGGGATCGAACCCATTACCTTGGCGTTACAAGCGCCGTGCTCTACCAGCTGAGCTACAGCGGCCAGGGTCTGTTCACATTACAGTAGCCCACACAGGGAGAAACTGAACTGGGCAAGAGGCAATCATCTCCGGATGGGGACCAAATGGAGCACAGACACTTGGGTAATGTGAGCTAATAGGGCTCTAAACAACACCATGACAGTTTAAAACAGCCCAACAAAGCTTGCTTTATCATTTACGTTATTCATCTGAGCACAGTGACATAAATACTGGGCTGGAGACGGAGACTTTTGAGTCGATCACTTTGCATGTCTGAATGGCAGTTTGTTGTGGCAAGCAGAATGTACATGGATAGAGAGCTACAGTATATTAGTTCACAATCTTTCTCTCGGACACACACTCACTCACCCGGAGGGTCTTCTTGGCCCCATCACTGTTGCTGATGATGATAGTATCAGGACCTCCCATAGAGCAGATGTTCTTTAGACGAGCTCCCTCACACACTGGCACTGTGGACACAGCAAAGTCCTAAAACGAGGACAGAGGTGGTAAGAACATTAAGTGGCCTATAAAATATTGTAGATTCTAAAATATTATTCTTATTGTGTACACAGGGACCCAAAGAAAATGTATATCTTTGAATTACTTTTTTCTTTTTAATATGGTCATGTACATCAAGTAATTAATCCGATAGATTAAATAATAAATACTGTGTAAATATTGCATGTAAAGCAACACCAGGAAAGCAGACAGACGGCAGACACAAATAACGCCCCTACATAATAAACTACACATAATGGTGTAGTTTGCATGCCACACCCTGAGTGATATTGAATATCTAAATCCAACAGGTTATGGTATTAACTACCATTATAAGTCCATTAAAATAAACAGAACTGACTGCGAAAATCTAATGTTGTCTAGTTTACGGGAGGATGGTAGAGAAGTAAGAAGTATGCATTTACTTTGTACATTCATACTCTCCCCTCTGTCTCTTTCTACCCTCACACAAGTGAACTCACATGTGCACAGACATACACACATTACTGCCATAAATGCACTTAGCAAGAGGAAGCCATCAAATCCCAGGGGACTTCCCGGTATGATCACCACCATCCCTGACCAATGGGACATAGCTTGCTCTTCCATCATTTGTCTTTGAGCCATAAATCTCATAATACAACAGAACAATGGCCACCTGCTCATCCCTGCTGCAACACATGGGCTCTTTCCTTTATGTCCTCTTTGCTTGCCTCCTCAGGACACATTGGAGGAGAAGGTCGGGGGGGAGGGACTTTGGATCTTGTCCTCCCATGTGGTTTGAGAAAGGAGAAAGGAATTGAGGAATCAAGCTATTCTCACTCTGAAAGTGTCGGCCAGAACCTCAGCTCCTCTGTGGTTGGTGTGGGAGGAGATGCCCACAAAGAACTCCCTGCCAGTGAAGAGCACGTCGCTGCCCTCCAGCGTGGCCCCCACGGAGCCCCCCTCCTCTGCCCCCAACTCCACCACTGTCAGGTTTAGCTCCGACATCACCCTCCTCACCGCTTCAGCCTGAGGAAGAGAGGAGAAAGGGACAGGGAGGGAGAGAGAGTTGATTTACTGACTCTACTGCAACATTAATCTATAATTAAAACATAAATAACAACAATATAAATCAATAATTGAGACAGAATTACAACACATTTACTGGAATGATTCACAACACACACAAATCTTCTTCATTTAGATTTTAAAAAGTCAGTGATACAGAGAACTCTTTTTCTCAGTTGTTGTGGTCAGTGTTTACCTCTCTGCGTCTCTGCTGTTTGAAAGGCCTGGTGATGAGTGCCGTGTCTCCCTGTATCACAGCTACATCCTCTATCCTCCAGCTCTCTGGTAGCTCCGGGTCTGCAGGGATCTCTATGAGCTGCAGCCCCACCTTCTGTCTCAGCGCCCCCGTCAGCACCCCAAACTGACGTTGTGCCTTGGCCAGGTCTGTCATGGTTTCCCCATTTTCGACCTTGTCGGTTTTCTCATTATCGACCTTCCCAAAGGTCTCTGGGATGCACCGCACCACGGCGTGGGTGAAGCAGCCGTACGGCAACACACTCGCCATGATGTGTGTGTGTGTGAAGCCGTGGGAGTACCCTGGCTTTGGGCTAGTATTGGTGTTCTGCCACTACAAGGCAGAACAGTGAAAGTGTGTTTGCCACTAGATGAGTGGGTGACAGTTGTTGTCAGAGTGTGTTCCCAACTGTTTGAGAAGCTGTGAGGTGTGATGGCAAGACCGGCTGGAAACTAAAGGGACGTGATGGAGCGAATCAGCAACTCTATGGGGAGTCTGTCATCCAGGCAGGAAAACACACAAGAGAAAGTCTTCATCCCTGTTCTTCCACTTCAGTAATCAGCCACTCCAATACCCACTGCATAGTTCCACGGAGGTAAATATGGGGAGTTTCAGTCTGATTGCTGTCTGAAAGAAAGGAGGGAGACAAATTATTTGGGTCTTTTGATAAGAAGAATAAAGCATGTTGGTGACTCATTAGATGAAAGTTCCTGTGATCAATTGTGTCTGCTCTACTGCACACATCTCAGTCTCTTCAACTGTAGGACATACAGTAGGCTACCCATTCTGTCTGGACCATAAGATATGTTCCTCAGAGAGACAATGGTCTGTTTTGTGGTGCTGCTGGCGTTGGACAGTTGGCATGAAAAAACAGCGTAATCTCAAGAGTCCAGTGTCCACCATATGCTATTGAATACTTGATTACATGATTAAAACCAACTAAATAAAATAAAAAAAATCAATAATTATTCAATAATTTGTAATGTAACTTATCTCTAACTGATTTAATAGAGACACTATTCTTATTTCAAGTTGAACTGTGAACCAGAATTAATACAGATAACAGAGTGGACTGGAGAATACAGACAAGGACTGTCAAGGGCAGATTATTTGAGCACAACATCCTACAATGGTCTTGCAATGGCAAATCAATCAGCTCGTTGCCTACGGTTTAGATACAATCACTACTTTATTATCATCCTTTTGTGAATCCCAGCAGCAATATTATCTTTGCTTAATCGACTTGTCACTCTCTCTGCTAGGCACAGGAGTTTACTAAACCAGAATGTGGAGCAAATTCAGGTTGACTCCTCTAACATTTCGACGCAACAAGTGTTTCGTGATTGCCCCAATGTGCTCTACAGGTTCACATGCTGCCTACATGTAGTGTATTCTGGATAATTAAGAAAAAATAACCATTCACGCACAATTTGAGTAATTATCAGACAATAACAAACACAAAGTGATGTCTCTCAGTATTGATTTTAGGAATGTAGCCTACCTAAACCTCTATCAAATTAATACAACTAGAGTTAGGACTATTTCTCAAATGTATTTCATCCCATGCCAGCCATCTACAGAGTAGCCAAACAAGTTACACTAAAAGCATCAGAAATATTTGGCTGCAAGAGCTCATCACGCCCAGTTCAGTCAATATTCCAAAATCTAAGTGAAGATGTATGACTACTTTACTTTATTATTGCTTTTACAGAGGTTAATCAAATTCAGTTATTTTCCACTGGCCGTGTCTTTTATCGTATGCCGATTTTCTCTGGTTTTTCCTGCAATTTCCCAACCTCCTATCCCGTTTTTATCTTCTCTTCTATATTTCCCTCTACCAGTCTCACCCGGCGCCCTGTTCACCCTTTCATCCCTCACTTCCCCTCCCCCACCCGTCCATCCTGTACAGTCCGGTTTCCCTCCGCTCAAGGAGAAAAGTAGACAGTAGGATATTATCACGATAGATTTGCTTCTTACCTTATATGAAAGTGCAGATCGAAAAGAATTCATCAACCACAGTTCAACTCGCAAATGATTCTGACTTCTGTCACTTTAATAAAGTAGGCTTAACAGCTAATCTCCTTATAAAATGTTGCCCAAACCCGTTGAAATGTTGCTTCTAAAGTAAATTCAGAGTAACACAGATTGATTTCAAGTGGTCTTCGGAGAGATTATGGCCCGGATTCATATTTTCTCCCTGATTCATTGTTTCCAAGTGTGCCACACCCCTGCTCCCTCGCCAAAATTGTATCCGCCCATTCTACATATAAATGTTAACAGTTATATCAATTCGCAATGTTATGTTCTTCTCGTGCGCTCATCAGAGTAAATTGCATATGGCCACATTATTAATTCGCAAGCTTTCAGCGCGTTTTCTTTACAGACGCAATACGTTTGACTATTTAACTTTGTGTCTTTGTGTGTGTGTGTGTTGTTGGAGTCTAGTCTGTGTCTGCGAAAAATAATCCTGGCTTTTCTGCAATATGGGTCATATATTTAACTGTGCAGTGGGTCCAAGAGAATGAGATATGATGGAGTTACACAATGTAGTCTGTCAACATGTATATTTGTCTTGGAGAATTAAGAACAGGTTTCTAATTTATTATCAATGCTGGTGGCTTATCACACTTCGGCCTAAAATTGTTAAGCATGAGTCAGACTCAAATTTGAGATAATCATCTCTGGTTAAATGGTAAACACACTCAAACAGACCCACCAGTGAGAGATGGAGTGTGTGACCTTCAGACAGGACAGTGCAATGTTCCCCTCTAGCAACTGGCGTATGTTACTGAAATCAAAACAGTCAAAACAGTCGACTGCAGATTTGATTGGGAGTTAGAAAAAATTGCTTGTACTTTAATTTGATGATGGTAGAGAGAGAGAGACACACAAAGACAGAGAGACAAACAGACACACACACACACACACACACACACACACACACACACACACACACACACACACACACACACACACACACACACACACACACACACACACACACACACAGAGGATGTAGACAGGATTAAAGAAGAACACCATCTGTCAGCCCAACTCCAGCCCACACAAAACATCCCATTGAAATACAGTGGAGGTGGATCTGTATTCTACACACCAGCATAAGCCAACTAGCTAAACCCTGTAACCTCCTTTCCCCATAGCAAAACATTTTCCAACAGAAAACGAAAAAACAAGCAGTTCTTATTGGATAAGTTCATGTAGTTCCTCCGTGTTTCACACTGTTTTCTTCCATTTTGTGCTTAATGAACATGACCCTAACCTGTCTAATATTTATCCATAGTGGAGTGGGTTTCAGGAAAGCTGGCTGTACATGGTGTGTTTAATGACTGGTAAACAATTTATCCGGCCTGAGCTCGCCCCTATCACAAGACTCCTGTCACTTGACTATCCTCCCTACCCACCTCACGGCACTCATTAGGGAGTTATGGATAATGCAGTTACTTTCTCTCTCAGTCTGTCTGTCTGTCTCTTACTTACTATTTTTCTTTCTTAGTCATTCTCTGTCCGTCTGTCTGTTTGTCTGTCTCCCTCCCTCTCTCTCTTTATTATCTCATGCATAAGCTGGATGCTAAAGCTTCTCAGTGAGAAATACTCACATATAAAATGCATAATGTTATGCTGTAGGTTACACATACAGTGCATCCCCTCCACTCTTTTTACTGTGCCATCTATATCCACATCTGTGGGTGTAGCCTTCATTATGGACATGATGTATAACTTCCCTTGCTATTTTTGATTCAGTACAATATAAATCACCACCACCCTACATGTCACATTTAGTTGTTTTCTTAAATGTAAGGCCCTCTGTAAATCCCCCTTTTAGACAGATTTAGACACATGGTTACCATCCAAATTTAATTAGGAGAGTTTTGGGTGGAGACCTTGGCTCCCAATGTGTCTGGTTGGTCAAAAATAAAGAGGACCAGAGATCGGGAGGTAGATTGAGGGAATTTACAACTGACCATTTGAGGACAATACAAATTACATCTGGTCACTTACTGCATTATCAGAGAGGGAAATAATACAGAAGGAAAAGACAGAGTGTGTGGTTGACTGGGAGAGAAAGATTGAGAGTTGGATGGATTGGATGCTGACTTGGAAGGAAGGAAAGAGATACAAATCAATTCAATTTGGCATGGAATGGGATACGCTCCCTATTAACTGCTAGTGGAGTTGGGAGAAGAGAGAGGCTGAAGGTATTAGGCAGGGGCGTTGACCAAAACGACAGAAGAGTTTGTAATATTTTCCTAAGTGCCCAAGGATCAACTTCTAGGATTTCTAAGATGTCTCATCCACAACAGTTCCTTCTTTTCCTGTGCTATCTTCCTTTGGCAGGTATGTAAGAAAAGGATGGCGATGAGAAAGTTTGAGGAAAAGAGATCAACTTGATAATGCCTAGGAATACTCAATTCAATATGACAAAGTATTTTTGTTAACAAGGACAAATATTTTTTTGTTGTTGATTCGACCCATATCTCAATAGCAGGAGATAATAATGCTACATTAGCTAGTCAGCCAAAAGGTTTAGGAGAAAATAAATACCTCTAGTGCTGAGTTGTCTTCCTTTTCCCCCACCTTAAGTACACTTTTAGTGTTATACCCCCATTAGTATGAAGTACATCTTATATTTGATACATAATCTTAATGTATGTTGGTCCCCTTCTTTCTTAGCACCTCTGTGCTGTTACACATGTGTGTTTCCTGCCATCTCTCCCATTGACTGCCTCAAGTTCCCTCAGGAGTGTCCTGCCGGACAGCGCTGCCTAGCTAGCACTGCAGTGGGGACTCGAGGTGAGTGCAGTCTGTGGGTGTTTGTGTGTGTATATGCATGCTTGCGTGAATGCGTGTGTTTGTGTGTTTGTATGCGTGTGTGGGCATTGGGGACAGTATTGGGTTTCTGGTGGAGGTGGCATGACATATTGTGTTAATGAAAAATACAAAAAGAACGTATGTTCCATGATTGTGTATTGGATTGAGTAACAAACTTGAGTGGCACTGCAATTGTGTTGTGTCAACTGAAGTTGAAGAGTTGCCTGCCTAGACTTGCCTTCCTACTAGGTATTCAAAAGACTAGCTAAAAATGTCAAATGTCACCACTAATCTCTCATCAAGCCAGTTGTTAGCTCCCTAATTCCTGTGATGCCATCAAATTATCTAAAAGAAATAGCCCGTCGCTCAGTGGGGGGGACACAGGATTCTGTGTGCCTCTGAGGATTTTGAGGAAAGGGACCGCTCTGAAAACACAGACAATGTGTTTCTTGTTAAAGTGTTTTTCGCCACATAATTCAATGTAGGGCAGTAATTTGCAGTGATTTAATGTATTGTGTTAACTCCTTTCTAAATGCTGACTTTTGGTGGGCCAATTGTATTAGCCTCTTAGTATGACAGTAATATGTCACAATGTCTGTCAGTCTAGCACTGTCATCTCCTCTTGTCTCTATTTCAGTCAGTGCACTGACAAATAGGCCTAGACTTACTGAAGTGAAATACAGTACAGTCATGGTCAAAAGTTTTGAGAATGACACAAGTATTGGTCTTCACAAAGTTTGCTGCTTCAGTGTTTTTAGATATTTTTGTCAGATGTTACTATGGTATACTGAAGTATAATTACAAGCATTCCATAAGTGTCAAAGGCTTTTATTGACAATTACATTAAGTTTATGCAAAGAGTAAATATTTGCAGTGTTGACCCTTCTTTTTCAAGACCTCTGCAATCCGCCCTGGCATGCTGTCAATTAACTTCTGGGCCACATCCTGACTGATGGCAGCCCATTCTTGCATAATCAATGCTTGGAGTTTGTCAGAATTTGTGGGGTTTTGTTTGTCCACCCGCCTCTTGAGGATTGACCACAAGTTCTCAATGGGATTAAGGTCTGGGGAGTTTCCTGGCCATGGACCCAACATTTTGATGTTTTGTTCCCTGAGCCCCTTAGTTATAATAATAAATAATAATATGCCATTTAGCAGACGCTTTTATCCAAAGCGACTTACAGTCATGCGTGCATACATTTTTGTGTATGGGTGGTCCCGGGGATCGAACCCACTACCTTGGCGTTACAAGCGCCGTGCTCTACCAGCTGAGCTACAGAGGACCACGTTATCACTTTTGCCTTATGGCAAGGTGCTCCATCATGCTGGAAAAGGCATTGTTCGTCACCAAACTGTTCTTTGATGGTTGGGAGAAGTTGCTCTCAGAGGATGTGTTGGTACCATTCTTTATTCATGGCTGTGTTCTTAGGCAAAATTGTGAGTGAGCCCACTCCCTTGGCTGAGAACCAACCCCACACATGAATGGTCTCAGGATGCTTTACTGTTAGCATGACACAGGACTGATGGTAGCGCTCACCTTGTCTTCTCCGGACAAGCTTTTTTCCGGATGCCCCAAACAATCGGAAAGGGGATTCATCAGAGAAAATGACTCAGCATTCCAATCCCTGTACCTTTTGCAGAATATCAGTCTGTCCCTGATGTTTTTCCTGGAGAGAAGTGGCTTCCTCGCTGCCCTTCTTGACACCAGGCCATCCTCCAAAAGTCTTCACCTCACTGTGCGTGCAGATGCACTCACACCTGCCTGCTGCCATTCCTGAGCAAGCTCTGCACTGGTGGTGCCCCGATCCCGCAGCTGAATCAACTTTAGGAGACGGTCCTGGCGCTTGCTGTACTTTCTTGGGCGCCCTGAAGCCTTCTTCACAACAATTGAACCTCTCTCCTTGAAGTTCTTGATGATCCGTTAAATGGTTGATTTAGGTGCAATCTTACTAGCAGCAATATCCTTGCCCTTTTTGTGCAAAGCAATGATGACGGCACGTGTTTCCTTGCAGGTAACCATGGTTAACAGAGGAAGAACAATGATTTCAAGCACCACCCTCCTTTTAAAGCTTCCAGTCTGTTATTCTATCTCAATCAGCATGACAGAGTGATCTCCAGCCTTCTCCTCGTCAACACTCTCACCTGTGTTAACGAGAGAATCACTGACATGATGTCAGCTGGTCCTTTTCTGGCAGGCTGAAATGCAGTGGAAATGTTTTTTGGGGATTAAGTTCATTTTCATGGCAAAGAGGGACTTGGCAATTAATTGCAATTCATCTGATCACTCTTCATAACATTCTGGAGTATATGCAAATTGCCATCATAAACACTGAAGCAGCAGACTTTGTGAAAATTAATATTTGTGTCATTCTCAAAACGTTTGACCATGACTGTATACTGTACTGTATGGATCCAACTCCAAGTATGGGTTAACTGACTATTAGTAGTGCTAACTCTTTCTCTGTGTTGAATACTATTGATATTACCCTTCTCCCCATCTGTAGGCTCCCTGCGTCTGGTCCTGTATGAGAAGAGCTGTGCCATTCCCTCCCAATGTGGTCTGTCTGGGGAGAAACATGCTGCAGGCCTGAACTTCACCTACCACAACAACTGCTGTGACACTGACCTGTGCAACGGGGCTATGGCCCATGCTGCCCCCATCTGGAGGGGAGGTGCACTGTGCATCCTGCCTGTTCTCCCTCTCATACTGGGCTGATATACTGATTTATTGCATTTTATATGATAATGCATGATCATACAGTAACATGCACAACCTATATATGTCATGGCGTGTTACTGTATGATCATCACACACGCACACACACACACACACACACATACACATCACACTGTTTTAATGACAATGGAACTAGTGACAAAACATAATCCACATGTTGATAAACTGTTTACTTTATTAAGAACCTTTGTTTAAATAAGGGTTAACATGGCTTTCTAACATTTCTACTTTTCTATGGTGCTATATTTAACATTACCTTGTTGGAAAATGACTGGCAGCAATTAGTAAACAAACAAACAATAAACAATTGTGTTTTTATTTAGATCTCTTTATTTGAATTAAGTAATGACTATGTCTTTTCAGGATGATTGAAACATACAAAATAAATAAATAAACATTTCAGTCTCATACTAAGTTTGATTGACATCATCTATAGAGATCTAATGAAATGTAATTGATTCAATGTCCACAACATGATCTAGGTTAAATGCAACTGCCTTTGATTAAAATGGAAGGTGAAGATAAGGGCTGAAATATGTTGAAGAAAGAATATATTAAAAGTAGGAAGAAAATTATAAACATTTAAAATATGTTTGCAAAAGGAGGATGAGTTTGAGTAGGAGGAAACACAACATTAAAGAAGAATTAAAGAGGAATGTTAAAAGTCCCTGAAGCCATCACTAATCTTACAATAAAAGGTAAACTTGTTACAAGCTTCAGTAAAGGAAAATCCTAGAATCCAACAGGCAGCATTGAAATAAAGACTTGGTCCCTTTTGACAAATAGTCATGACCAATGTTCACTCAAATCTTTTCTGGCACTGAGCAAATTTGAACTTTGTGAAAATTCTGTGCAAATTCCAGCGCGCGTTTACTGTGAACACTGAGGCTGTACCCGCTTTAAGTTACAGTTTTAACAGTGGCCATGTAGGTTACAGTGGCTATTTGATAATAATGTAGGCCTACCAGAATGGCCTACCATCAAAAACAATGGAGAAAAGGCATCCCATAACATTTTAACATGGAAATAGCTGTTCAATCATTCAGCTTACAGTAGCAGCCAATGTGTGGTGTTCTATGTAGGCCTACATTCCATGAGACTTTTGAAAAAAACATGCAGGGCTTGACATTAACCTGTTTATCCACTTGTCCTTCAGACAAGTAGGTGACCGAAAATGCTGTTGTGTTGTTTGATGCAAGAAACCACTTTACAAAATAAAATGCATTATTATTCTCATACCATTATTACAAAGAATCAGACAAATTATGCTACCCTCTGCTTATTTGCTACTTAGCTTATTCAAGCCTGTCTCAAAAACTCGTTTTTCAAAGATGTCTAGAAATGTACACGTTTTGTGCTCTTGTAGGAAGCAATCACTCCCACATTACTGACTACAAATGATCTATAACTGGGCTAATAACTCACTAACTAGCAAAGGATATGAACATGTGGCAACATGCAGCTCTCGCTTTGATCTTAAAACAAGCAAATCTACTCATGACCACTCATTCTCTAAACACATTCCAGTTAAAAGTAAATGGCACAGATCCATATATGGCAATGGTCTATTTGCATATAGGCCTACTATAGTCCCCTGTAGCTCAGTTGGTAGAGCATAGTGCTTGCAACGCCAGGGTTGTGGGTTCGTTTCCCACGGGGGGCCAGTATGAAAATGTATGCACTCACTAACTGTAAGTCGCTCTGGATAAGAGCGTCTGCTAAATGACTAAAATCTAAAATCTGATTGGTTATGTCGCACATGTCTGTGTAGAGTACGGGCTGAGTAGTGCGTGTCAATGCAATAGAACCCTACTCTACAACAAAATCTCTTGCATACTATAGTTCATTTTGTTTCGGTATGTTGCATTGAAAGTGGTTAACATTGCGTTTATTCGATCACAATTGCCACAGTAAAGGGAAACGTTGATAGTGTTAACAGGGAAAACTCTAGAACAGTGGTCACTAGTCAAGATCACTTTCTGAGTCAAAATGCAAGCTGAAATCTACCACTCTGATTTTTTGTTGTTGTTGCATGACTTAAAAAACGTAAGCCTATGCAACATTAACCAATTAAAAACAGCACTATAGCAATGAGGTGTGTGCAGTAAACTATAGGCCCAATACATTATCACCGCATATTAGCTTTGCTTGAATTGCCCATTGTTGTTCGGGATTTTTTTGTACAATTATATTTCAAAATTTGAGGTAGGCTATATGATCACACCGGTAATAGATCCATTGTTGTGTTACTTGTGAGGCACAGCTGAGTGAGCATACATTTAAATAATTTGCTTTTTATTTTTATTTTACTGGGCTGATGGTGCCTGCATTTGATTGTCAGTCTCAGCAGAGGGAGCGAGCATGCATTACAGGTGGAGATGGGGGATATGCCATTGCAGATTAGGAGACAGCAGCTGGCAATGAATTATTGGGTCAACCTTCAAGGACATGGGGTGTCTCATCCTGCAAAAGGGATTTTACAGGCATGCTGGGAACATGAGCGAAGACAGAACACGAGCTTTGGGTGGGTGGGTAATACCCAGGTGAAGGAGATGGGACTGTATAGAAAGGAGTTTAGTCCAACGGTAGCTATTCCTGTAAATCTACCATGGCTACTCCCGCCTCCAGTAGTTGATCTAGAAGTGTTGGAGAGACTACAGAAAGATAGGGAGGATGTTGATCCATCTCATTTGTTTAAGAGATGTCTGGATACTGTGTATCAGGATTTTGTGGCCATTTACACAGATGGTTCAAAAGATCCAAGGACAGGACATACTGGGTCAGCATTTGTAGTGCAGGAATGTGGGGTGGAAGTCAGGAAATGTATTACAGATCATCTGGCTGTATTTACGGCAGAGCTGATGGCCATACTGTTGGCCTTGCAGTGGGTGGAGGAAGTCAAACATGACAGAGTAGTTATTTGCTCTGATTCATGTGCAGTGTTAATGAGTCTCCAGTCCTTTAGCTCACGTAGCAGACAAGACCTGCTTTATGAGGTGCTACAAACCCATGGTAGGATTAAACAGATGGGTATACAGATAAGATTTACGTGGGTCCCAGCCCATGTGGGGGTGGAGGGGAACGAGGCAGTAGATGAACTGGCTAAACAAGCACTTAGTAGTGGGGATGTTGATGTTGAAGTTTCAATGAGCAAGGCAAAGGCAAAAATACTGATATATACAGTGATGGTGCAGAGATGGCAGGAGCAGTGGAATAGAGATAATAAGGGAAGGCATTTATTTCAAGTACAGAGGAAAGTCGGGCAGGGGAGGACGGCAGGAAGGGACAGAAGAGAAGAGGCTACTTTTACAAGATTAAGGGTGGGACACCGCCAGTTAAATAAGACATTAAATGTGATAGGAAAGCATCCAACAGGAAAGTGTGGTTATTGTCAGGAAACAGAGACGTGGAGCATGTATTGCTACAGTGTGGGCAGTTTCAGAGGGAAAGAGAGAGGATGAGATCTACAATGAGGGAGAACGGGATACAGGAAATTAGTTTAAAGAGTATATTGAGTAGAACGTCATTAGATATAGTCTCAAATATTTTGTAATATTTTTTAAGAGCAACAGGGCTTTAGTTTCTCCCTGTCTCTGGCCCCCACTCTAGTACAGTAGGTGGCGGTAATGCACCATAACGTTGGATGCCAACCGCTGATAAACCCCACTGAAGAAGAAGGAGGGAGCGAGCAGCAGACTGAGGGTCCGCCTCTCAACATTCTTCCGCTCTCCCTTTCCTCCCTGACACTGACCAAAAAGGGACACAGTCTCCCTCCAGCTGATGGCGAAACTCGGGTCGCACCACATTATTTCTGCCTCATGCACAAATACATGTTGTTACTTCTATGAACAGAGAAAGTTAAATATTCCTCAATATTCAA
Organism: Coregonus clupeaformis; assembly: GCF_020615455.1. NCBI lineage: Eukaryota > Metazoa > Chordata > Actinopteri > Salmoniformes > Salmonidae > Coregonus > Coregonus clupeaformis. The sequence goes on from NC_059208.1 coordinate 37,986,949, forward strand.
AAAGACCCAAAAAGACAGTCTGTCTCTAGTCATGGTTTTAAACGGTTTGAAATCTCACAGTATCAACTTTGCTGTTGCTTTATTGTATGCCTGCTACGTTACTGCGGACAAGGTCATCTGAGCCATCCGATTGGCCAGCGGTAGACCTATAGTGCATTTGATTTGCTCTCTGGGCCCGCCGGGAAGGCAGAGTTTGTACCTTCAGACACATGAAATGGTTAAAAATGGCAACAGTTCGCCTACCCAGCACGCAGAGCAGCTGAATCGGGTGCACCTACCACCAACAGCCCGAGACAAATAAATTAAAATAGGAGCGCAAGGCTTTATCGTAGGGTTTTTTACAGAAATGTTTGGCGATCGACTAGGTATGCCTGGGAGATCGACCAGTCGATTGCGATCGACCGGTTGGTGACCACTGCTTTAGAAAGTTGAGTGAAGTTCAATCTCATGCTTCTCTCTGCGGGCTTTATACACGGCAGTCCCTGGGGACTGGGGACAAGTTGGTCCATAGAAACCAAATAACTCCAATAACATAAAGGATTCAATCATGTAAAAATAATAATGGGTTTTATTAATAATTTTAAACTACAGACTCCCCACTGGGCACACACTGGTTGAATCAACCTTGTTTCAATGTAATTCGTCAATGTATTGTGACTTGGAATCTAATATTTGTCACTGACTACTACCAATGTGCTATCTTAAGAAAGATTACTGAGAGATCTCCTAATAACTAAATAGATTCACTGCTATTGAAGTCATTCCAAAGGGTAGGTTTAACAAAGCAAATGAAATGTAACTAACTTTATAAGTCATATATCATCAATGATACCAGGCCTTTTTTTATTGTGAAAGGTAGGACTACATTTGCTGCAGCATAGCCTATGCTAGAGTAATATAAGGACTGAATGCGTATCTAATTTACACATCTCCATCTGGCTTTCAGGGGTCACCTTATTTTTTTTGCAGAGTTTTAAAACAGCCTATCACTCGATTATCTTTGCTTTAAATCAGTGTGCACATCTCTCTGTCTTTCTCTCTCCATCAATTCCATTCAAATAGCATCCATTCGGAAAGTATTCAGACCCCTTGACTTTTTCCACATTTTGTTAGGTTACAGCCTTATTCTAAAATGGAGGAGTTTACTGTTTTTTCATTTTTAATGCATTTGCATACATTTCAAAAACCTGTTTTTGCTTTGTCATTTCGGGGTATTGTGTGTAGATTGCTGAGTTTTTTATTTTATTTAATCAATTTTAGAATAAGGCTGTAACGTAACAAAATGTGGAAAAGGTCAAGGGGTCTGAATACCTTCCGAAGGCACTGTATATACATAGATGTCCTAGTCTTCGTCTTTCAGGTAATAAATACAATGCATTATTAGCATTATATTTAGCTAATGAATTCTGGGTTATGCATAAGCTATTTGCACATAATCTCTTGCACATCTAGCATTCCAGTGTTAATACTATTGTAATTATTCTGCACTATAGCCTATTTATTGCCTTACCTCCATAACTTGCTACATTTGCACACACTGTATATATATCTTCTGTTGTATTTTTGACTTTATGTTTTTTACCCCATATGTAACTCTGTGTTGTTTTTATTGCACTGCTTTGCTTTATCTTGGCCAGGTCGCAGTTGTAAATGAGAACCTGTTCTCAACTGGCTTACCTGGTTAAATAAAGGTGAAATAAAAATAAAATAAAAAATAATAAGCTTCTAAAAGCCAATTTAAAGCCAATTTATGCTTGATCCGAAAAATTGCAGAGCCTCCAGAGGCACACAGAGGCCAAATTGAGCTATGTACCGCATCACTGTGCACCACCCAAATGTTGTAACTATGCTGAGTGCTCTGTATAGCTCCGCATTGACATGATTGGTTGACATGATTGGTTGACGGTAGGTGAGGGTGGGAGGTCCTGTATAAACACAAACTCACTTCCTTGACAACTTCCTTCACAACAGCTCTGCGCTGCTCCACGAAGTGCAAATGGTATGTTTTTGTTCTGACCTGCGGAAGCCGCATCAGTAGTAAATGCTGTATGGCCAATGCAGACTTCGGATTGACCATGCAGCGCCTTTAACTTATAGCCTGTCTCTCTTGCGCAATATACACCTGCGCTCTGCTGGCATCTCTCCTTAAAAAAACGCCCCGTAGCTTTTGCTATTCCAAGAAAAGCTAGACTAGAATAGCTTGCAGATTCTTTAAAGCATTTCTTATACTAATAGACTATTTGAAGAGAGATGCAACTCTTGTTTGCTGAATGTTAAATACAGCAGCCAATTTAACTCACGGGGAGTTTGAAAGAAGAGAGAATGTGCAATGGCGGTTGGATATAGCAGTTATTTGTTCAAGACCCATAACCATTCAATCTTCGTGAAGAGAAGTGATAGCCGTCTGCATCTTATTCTAGTTCTATATTATTCAAGCATGTCATTACAATTATTAAGATAAGGACAATAAAACGTATTTCATGTAACTGTTGAACGCAATGAAGGAATGAAGCAACAATAGAGAGAAAGAGGAGGTAGGCTAATATGCCGCACAACAACATAACGACATGCAACAATTCAAGTCCTGTCAATGACGTTTGGCTTCTGATGTGATGTGATTGGTGTGAAGCCAAATCCAAACTGGCTTCCCTTGACACTTTTTTTTTTGGTGCACCAGGACCATTCACAGCTGAGCTTACTCAGTTTAGCTTAACACTGATTGGCTATTATTTTGTACTTTTTTTATCGAGGGAGGCCAAATGTGCGCTGGCTTACCTTGCATTCAATGCTATGGGCAACAACAATGTCATACTCTTTTTGGCCAGACAGCATCAGATAGATGGGCTACACATACTGAGACAGAGGGGCGCTGTTTCGCTCGATCGGATGCTTTCTCCGGTGAGATACATTCAGTCTCTTGCGAACTGAAGGAAATGTATTAAACACAGAGAGACGAAAGATAAATTATGTTTAATTTGTTGTTCTTTTTTTCTTGGTATTTTTTGGGGGGGAAGCCTGTCTTCCCTTGGCATCCACTGCAAATTCGCTAGCCTATAATTGTAACTTTGTAGGGTGCATGTCCTGCCCCAGCATCGCATGTTCTCTCCCAGCTTCATGGTTTGAACGAGGTCTGTAATTCCAGTCCATATAATACAGTATAATACAATACAGTACAGTAACAGTCCACAATATTTATATATACACTACCGGTCAAAGGTTTTAGAACACCTACTCATTCAAGGGTTTTTCTTTATTTTTACTATGTTCTACATTGTAGAATAATAGTGAAGACATCAAAACTATGAAATAACACATATTGAATCATGTAGTAACCACAAAAGTGTTAAATAAATCAAAATGTTATATTTGAGATTCTTCAAATAGCCACCCTTTGCCTTGATGACAGCTTTGTACACTCTTGGCAGTCTCTCAACCAGCTTCACCTGGAATGCTTTTCCAACAGTCTCATCCCAAACCATCTCAATTTGGTTGAGGATGGGGGATTGTGGAGGCCAGGTCATCTGATGCAGCACTCCATCACTCTCCTTCTTGGTAAAATAGCCCTTACACAGCCTGGAGGTGTGTTGGGTCATTGTCCTGTTGAAAAACAAAATGATAGTCCCACTAAGCCCAAACCAGATGGGATGGCGTATCGCTGCAGAATGCTGTGGTAGCCATGCTGGTTAAGTGTGCCTTGAATTCAAAATAACTCACAGACAGTGTCACCAGCAAAGCACCCCCACACCATAACACCTCCTCCTCCATGCTTTACGGTGGGAAATACACATGCGGAGATAATCCGTTCACCCACACCGAATCTCACTAAGACACAGCGGTTGGAACCAAAAATCTCCAATTTGGACTCATCAGACCAAAGGACCGATTTCCACCGGTCTAATGTCCATTGCTCGTGTTTCTTGGCCCAAGCAAGTCTCTTCTTCTTATTGGTGTCCTTTAGTAGTGGTTTCTTTGCAGCAATTCGACCATGAAGGCCTGATTCACGCAGTCTCCTCTGAACAGTTGATGTTGAGAGCATTTATTTGAGCTGCAATTTCTGAGGCTGGTAACTATAATGAACGTATCCTCTGCAGCAGAGGTAACTCTGGGTCTTCCTTTCCTGTGGCGGTCCTAATGAGAGACAGTTTTATCATTGCGCTTTATGGGTTTTGTGACTGCACTTGAAGAAACTTTGAAAGTTTTCCGGATTGACTGAACTTAATGTTTTAAAGTAATGATGGACAGTCGTTTCTCTTTGCTTATTTGAGCTGTTCTTGCCATAATATGGACTTGGTCTTTTACCAAATAGGGCTATCTTCTGTACACCAACCCTACCTTGTCACAACACAACTGATTGGCTCATCACACATTAAGAATGAAAGAAATTCCACAAAGTAACTTTTAACAAGGCACACCTATTAATTGAAATGCATTCCAGGTGACTACCTCATGAAGCTGGTTGAGAGAATGCCAAGAGTGTGCAAAGCTGTCATCAAGGCAAAGGGTGGCTACTTTGAAGAATCTCAAATATAAAATATATTTGGATTTCCTTAACACTTTTTTGGTTACTACATGATTCCATATGTGTTATTTCATAGTTTTGATGTCTTCACTATTATTCTAGAAAAAAAACCTTGAATGAGTAGGTGTGTCCAAACTTTTGAATGGTACTGATATATATATATATATATATATATATATATATATATATATATATATATATATATATATATATATATATATATAACAAAAAAATATATGGGGGATTGGAAATTATGCAGACAATTACATTGATGGAAGCTACAACCTATCTGCAATATTAAAGCTGATCTATCCCCTAAAATAAAAATATAAAATATATATATATAGTAGATTCACGTCTCCATCTCAACCAAAAACCTAAGTTAAAGAATAGGACTAAATCAAATCAAACTTTATTTAAAGTGCGTTTTTCGTATTCTTTAACTTGAGATGGAGGTGTGATTCCAACATGACTTTTTCCACATATTGTTGTTTTACAGCCTGAATTTAAAATTGATTGAATTTTGATTTGTCACTGGCCTACACACAATACACCATAATATGTTTTCGATTTTTAAAAACAAATTAAATCAAAAATTAAAAGCTGAAATGTCTTGAGTCAATAAGTTAAGCATTCAACCCCTTTGTTATTGGCATGCATAAATACAGTGAGGGAAAAAAGTATTCGATCCCCTGCTGATTTTGTACGTTTGCCCACTGACAAAGAAATTATCAGTCTATAATTTTAATGGTAGGTTTAGTTGAACAGTGAGACAGAATAACAAAACAAAAAAAACAAAAAATGCATGTCAAAAATGTTATAAATTGATTAGCATTTTAATGAGGGAAATAAGTATTTGACCCCTCTGCAAAACATGACTTAGTACTTGGTGGCAAAACCCTTGTTGGCAATCACAGAGGTCAGACGTTTCTTGTAGTTGGCCACCAGGTTTGCACACATCTCAGGAGGGATTTTGTTCCACTCCTCTTTGCAGATCTTCTCCAAGTCATTAAGGTTTCGAGGCTGACATTTGGCAACTCGAACCTTCAGCTCCCTCCACAGATTTTCTATGGGATTAAGGTCTGGAGACTGGCTAGGCCACTCCAGGACCTTAATGTGTCTCTCACTGTTCAAATAAACCTACCATTAAAATTATAGACTGATCATGTCTTTGTCAGTGGGCAAACGTACAAAATCAGCAGGGGATCAAATACTTTTTTCCCTCACTGTAAGTTCAGGAGTAAGAATTAGCTTAATAAGTAATCATACGTTGCATGTACTCACTCTGTGTGCAATAATAGTGTTTAACATGATTTTTGAATGACTACCTCATCTCTGTACCCCACACATACAATTATCAGTAAGGTCCCTCAGTTGAGGAGTGAATTTCAAACACAGATTCAACCACAAAGACCAGGGAGATTTTCCAATGCCACACAAAGAAGGGCACCTATTGGTAGATGGGTAAAAATAAAAAAAGCAGACATTGAATATCCCTTTGAGCATGGTGAAGTTATTAATTACACTTTGGATGCTGTATCAATACACTCAGTCACTACAAATATACAGGCGTCCTTCCTAACTCAGTTGCCAGAGAGGAAGGAAACCGCTCTGGGATTTCACCATGAGGCCAATGGTGACTTTAAAATAGTTACAGAGTTTAATGGCTGTGATAGGAGAAAACTGAGGATGGATCAACAACATTGTAGTTAATCTGCAATACTAACCTAATTGACAGAGTGAAAATAAGGAAACCTGTACAGAATAACAATATTCCACAACATGCATCCTGTTTGCAACAAGGCACTAAAGTAATATTGCTAAATATGTGCAAAAGCAATTAACTTTTTGTCCTTAATACAAAGTGTTATGTTTGGGGCAAATCCAATACAACACATTACTGAGTACTACTCTCTATATTTTCAAGCGTAGTGGTGGCGGCATCATGTTATGGTATGGGTATGCTTGTAATCGTTAAGGACTGGGGAGTTTTTCAGGATAAAAAAGAAACGGAATGGAGCTAAGCACAGGCAAAATCCTAGAGGAAAACCTGGTTCAGTCTGCTTTCCACCAGACACTTTCAGATGAATTCACCTTTCAGCGGGACAATAACCTAAAACACAAGGCCAAATCTCTACACTGGAGTTGCTTACCAAGAAGTCGGTGAATGTTCCTGAGTGGCTGAGTTACAGTTTTGACTTAAATCTGCTTGAAAATCTATGGCAAGACCTGTAAATGGTTATCTAGCAATGATCAACAATCGATTTGACAGAGCTTGAAGAATTTTGAAAAGAATAATGGGCAAATGTTGCACAATCCAGGTGTGGAAAGCTATTAGAGATGTACAAAGAAAGAGTCACAGCTGTAATCGCTGCCAAAGGTGGTTCTAACGTGTATTGACTCTGCGGGTTGAATACTTATCTAATCAAGATACATTTTATACAAATGTTAGAATTTTTCTTCCACTTTTACATTCGATTATTTTGTGTAGATCGTTGACAAAAAGTGACAATGAAATCTTTTTTTTTCACTTTGTAACACAAATACTTGTGAATACTTTCTGAAGGCACTGTATCAATTATTAATTTATAGACAAACTGGATATTGAATTGTGTTTGGTTGTCAACACAACCAAATATCAACATTTGAAGGAGACGCATCTTCTGCTTGGATAGTGCCATCTATGCCACTGACTTAGTCTGGCTTTAATTCCAGTTTCTCTACAAATTAATAAGTGATATGTTGTATTCACATCTCCATCTCAACCAAAAACCAAAGTAAAGAATATAACTAAATCAAATCAAACTTTAAATGCACTTTAAATAAAGTTTGATTCAGTCCCATTCTTTAAATCTTGATCTTTGGTTGTGTTGTCAAGCAAGCACAATTCTTTATTACTTTTGTAATACAGTAAATAGCCTAAATTTAAGGCTATATTGCAAACTAATGTAACAGTATTTCTTCAACCTCAAAATGAGTAACAAATCCATGGCCACATTTTGAAGTTACTGTAACTATAAATGTCTTCTTATGTAATCATGTAGATGAAGCACAGTGATAACACATTAAGTTGTTGAATACATACAATATCTGACATTGTATTCCCATTTTAACTTTGTTGTGCTTTTAAATGGTTAGAAGTACAGTGATACATTTAGATGACAACTAAACCAAAAATCAGACATTGTTTTTCGTTGGAATTTGGTTGTGCTTTTAGATCAGGGTTCTTCAATCCTGGTCCTGGAGGGCCGAAACACCTCTGTTTTTCATCCTCTCCTTCTAATCAGGGGCTAATTCAGACCTGGGAAAACCAGGTGAGTGCAATTAACTACCAGGTAGAAATAAAAAACAGAAGTGTTTCGGCCCTCCAGGACCAGGATTGAAGAACCCTGTTTTAGATGGTTGAAAACATAGTGATAACACATTGGGAATTCAACAAACTTCTGGCTGTCTTTTTGAGTGGGTGAATAAAGGTTGAAATCTAATTGATCGTTGTCTTAACCAAATACTACCCAAATGTCCACGTTGAAATTACGTGGTGTACCCAGTGGGTCATCCCACAGGTTGAAGGAACTGACATAACAACGCCAACTCCGATGCTAAATATGTTGCAAATGACATCCTCATGGTTGTACTATTCAATAACGTGAATGGCACTTAGGTGATACAGTCTTACAAAACCTTACCCTGGAAGACATACAAAATACACTGAATGTACAAAACATTAGGAACACCTTCTTAATATTGAGTTGCACCCCCTTTTGCCCTCAGAACAGCCTCAATTTGTCAGGGCATGGACTCTACAAGCTGTCAAAAGCATTCCACAGGGATGCTGCCCTATATTGACTCCAATGCCTCCCACAATTGTGTCAAGTTGGCTGGATGCCCTTTGGGTGGTGGACCATTCTTGATACACACGGGAAAGTGTTGAGCGTGAAAAACCCAGCAGCGTTGCAGTTCTTACATTTACATTTTAGTCATTTAGCAGACGCTCTTATCCAGAGCGACATACAGTTAGTGAGTACATACATTTTTCATACTGGCTCCCCATGGGAATCGAACCCACAACCCTGGCGTTGCAAGCGCCATGCTCTACCAACTGAGCTACAGGAGGCTACATGTATTTTTTTTTACACATTTTTGTCATTTAGCAGACTCTCTTATCCAGAGCGATTTACAGTTAGTGCATTCATCTTAAGATAGGTGGGACAACCACATATCTCATTCACAGTAAGTACTGTACATTTTCCCTCAATAAAGTACACTGTAAAACTTGATTGTTGTTTTGACAGTATTATACAATAAAGCTAACAGTAAAGTACAGTTATTTACAGTAAATTGCTGCAAATGGCAATGCAAGCTAGGTGATTTTATGCGTAAACAGTCAATTATACCGTAAATTCCAAAGAAACGTTGGTCTAAAGGTCTGAACAGTCATTCTGATTCCCATGTAAAGTAGCCTTTTGAGTGACTTAAACAGCACCCATAATATTTTTTCCTGATACAAATGCTAAAAATCTCAATTTTTCTCTCATGTCAAACTACCAGGAAGTCTGAAAAGATAGACTGCGTGGACGGGGAGCTAGTAGGCTAAGTGGGCGGGGAACTCACCTTGACACACTCAAACCGGTCCGCCAGGCACCTACTATCATACCCCGTTCAAAGGCTTGCCCATTCACCCTCTGAATGGCACACATACACAATCCATGAGTACGTTTACATGCACACTAATAATTCGATATTAAACTGATTATGGCAGAAGGCTGAGTATGGCATTAGTCATGTAAACATCTTACTCGGCATACGGTCAAAATTGAAGTAAACATACGCCGATTAAAACAACTGGTTTTCTGAGTAATCTTTCAAATTATTAGCAGTGTATTTGATCTGCGCATGTGCCAGCACTGGTAGCGCAAGCCTCCCTCTTATGCGCGAGTGAAGTGAGTTCGAAAAAACTGAAAGTATGCATCTTATAAATAGTTTTCAGATACAAACTTTGTGTGTCCGAACTCAGAATCAAATAGTCTTCTCAAAAATAACATGGTCACTGTGGTAGAACGTTTATTTTGATTGCCGATTTTCTGCATTTATCAAAAGTCCCATCAGGTAGCCTGATTTCAGATGTGTAATGTAAGCAGGATCATTAGGGAAATCGTTCTTCTTGCAAAGAATGTAAACGTTTTAAACAAACTATTATATTAATCTGACTATCCACAATAATAGTATTATTTTGTGCATGTAACCGGGCTTCATGTCTCAATTGTCTCAAGATTAAAAATCCTTCTTTAGCCTATCTCCTCCCCTTCATCTACACTGACTGAAGTGGATTTAACACCTGACATCAATAATAGATCATAGCTTTCACCTGGATTCACCTGGTCAGTCTATGTCATGGAAAGAGCAGGTGTTCCTAATGTTTTGTACACAACATTTTGTACACTCAAAGTGGATCAGCTTAAAACAAGGCTGTTTTAAACTGATCCACTTAAGTCAGTACCATGAGACTGCATCATCTATCAGTCAGTTTGAGGGCTCTATTCAATCTGCATTGCTGAAGATTGCACGATAGAAAGCTCATTTCCGATTGAGCTGACATATGCAGCGTTTACCGTGAATACAATCTCCTTTAAAGCGGGAACATTGCGTTTAAATTTCAATCACGCTGTAACGCTGAACTTGATACGCTGATACGGATTGAATAGAACCAAAACACAAATATTTCCCATTCTTTCCCAGGGGACTGAATTTCAAGTCACTGTAAAATGGAAGACTTCAAAGTGTGCACTACAAAGCACAGGACGGTAGTAGGTTCAAAGGTGTTGTCGATTTAAACAACCTAAACAACACCCAGCTCAATACACCTGAAGTAAAACCTTTCATTTGGCTCACTAAAGGTTCAAACTCTTTTATTTTTTCAAGTTTAATTGAGTCTTCCATTGTCAATAACCATATAAAAGAGTACAAATGCACAATCGTTTAGTTTCAGTTATATATGCAATGAATATCTCAATTTTTTATTAATGTGACGTTTAGGGTTTAGTCATGCGAGCAGGTGTGTGCACGTCTGCATTACATCCTGTAGTTTTCCCTCAGCTTTACAGTGAAACATGACTGAACCGGCTTGGTGCCTCAAGGCCAAACAAAGTCAAGTACTTCTTCAATAACCTAAAGTTCACACAAAGCAGCAACAATAGCCATATTACTTCGTCTGGAGTAACTCAACTGCCCTGCAATATGAGCCTCACACAGTTTTTTATATACTATCAAAAATATCATTCACTTAGAATGAGGGGATAGAAGTAAATTACTACTAGCAAAAGAGTCTTACAATGGGGGATATAAGCTTGATTAACCATTCACAGCGCTACGACCCGGAGAAAGGGGAAGCCAAGGTCTGTTGAAATCATTTTTGGTGTGGGTAACTGTGTGCTGAGAAACACCTCTGTATAATGTGCCCCAATGTATTACTACTGGCCCAAGACCTGCTTTCCCGTTCCCTGAGCCTAACTTCTGACCATTAAGCATGTATAAAACGACTGGTTCAAATTGACCATGTCATCCACCCTGTTAACGGCTGTTTGCCCTGAACAATATATCAACACTGTAATATGTCTGTAATAATATATAATTATAGACACGCCTATAACAGACCTCTCTCTTTCAGCTGCAGGTAGCAGTTAAACTGGTCTATGTATGCGTGTCTGTGTGTAATCACAACAGAAGAGCAGTTTTTTTACGGCTTGGCCGAAAGATAGAAACTAATAGGGGGTAATGTGGCAATGTATGCAGTGCAGAATTAATCATAGTGACTGAACAGACCACTATACCTTCAGTTGGATGCTACCATATGTAACCTACTGCCCGTGTTTAGAACTTTAACTGTGTGTAACTGCCCCTGAATATACGGTATTAAGAGTGGATGTGGCACGTGACAAAAAGGGAACCATAAACTATAAGTCTCAGAGAGTTTCACAAACTCTTAAATGGCCAATGAAATATTTCCAACTTGATCTTACAGTAATATTGATTTCCTGTTCTCAAGAAAGGTTGTTGGAATGGTGCGTGTGTGTCTGAGTGCATGTATGTGTGAGTGCATTAGTGTGTGTGTATGATGCCACATGTACACTGTGTGCGTAGGTGAGTGTGTGTAGGATGTCTGAACAGGTGTGTGTGTGTGTGTGTGTGTATGTGTGTATTCGCTGGTGTGTGTGACTGATGGAATCCGCTTGTCCTCCTACTTAAGTGCTTTAGCCACGGCTGAGTAGGCGATGTGTATCTCTGTATCGTTGGGGCAGGTAGAGGAAAACTCCTCGCGGAGGTACGCAGCGTCCATGTACCGCCACAGGTTGGAGAGAGACTTAGGGATGGAGAAAGTGCGATACTTCAGACACACCACCTGAGGGTTGGACAGAGAGACAGAGAAAAAGAGAGAAAGAAAGGAAGAGTTAGACGTCATTTCCCCCATTGCACATCATCCTGTAAAATAGTTTTTATTCATACATCTCTAAATGCATAGTTCTAATGTTGCTTATAGTGTTCATAGTGTAATCGGTAGTTTTTAGCTTCAGTGTTCAGTGTACATACTGTATGTCGATTGTGTAAATTCTGCGTCGAATATATTTTGTCTGTATATTCTGTTTATTGTGGCAGCACGATTTCACTGACTCAAATTCCTGTACATGCAAATGTATTTGGTGAATAAAGGTGATTCTGATTCTGAATACACATGGCCACTAAATAATCAAAATAAAAGTAACATACAAAAAAGTTAAGACAAACAAAGAAACAGTTATAGCCAATAAATATAATTGTATGTTGGTAGTCCAAACAATAATGATAAAAAGAGGCCATTGGATCTGCATGAACACTATTGTGAATATGTCCTTGTGTTCTAACATTGCAGTTTTCACTGAAGTTAATACTGTACATGTGGGAGCATTTAGCTCACAAGTGGTCCACCAACCCCAATTAATACTGATTTGATTATAGACCTCACGCTAGGCCACAAGCAGGGCTTAAAACAAAGGATTACCTTGACAATGTTCAGCTTGGGAAGCAAGTTGCAGTCGGCCAGAGTGAGGTCCTGCCCATCCAGGAAGGGGCGGAAGGAGGAAGTGACATCATCAGCGCTATTTTCGTCAATCTCGTCTGGAAGTGGGGAGCCGAGGTAGTCGTCTAGCTTCTTCAGGGCCTTGAGCAAGCCTTTCTCTAGGTCTGACCATGCAGAGAACACGCAAAGTAAAACACATTCATTAAGACTGAAACACGTACATAAACTGTAGTACGGGCAAAGGTAAAGCTCCTCAGTAGTATCATGCAAGTAAAGCCTTCATAGAGCTCCCTGCAATTAGGCTGAAGCAAACCTCTGAAAGAAGGAACTGAATGTGCTGCACCATGAAACAATGACAATACAAAGGAAATATGACACTATATTCTTTATATTCTATATATACAGTGCTTTCGGAAAGTATTCAGACCCCTTCACTTTTTCTACATTTTGTTACGTTACAGCCTTATTCTAAAATTGATTAAATACAGAGAAGGGCCTTGGTCAGGGAGGTGACCAAGAACCCGATGGTCACTTTGACAGAGCTCCAGAGTTCCTCTGTGGAGACGGGAGAACCTTCCAGAAGGACAACCATCTCTGCAGCACTCCACCAATCAGGCCTTTATGGTAGAGTGGCCAGACGGAAGCCACTCCTCAGTAAAAGGCACATGACAGCCCGCTTGGAGTTTGCCAAAAGGCACCTAAAGGACTCTCAGACCATGAGAAACAAGATTTTCTGCTCTGATGAAACCAAGATTGAACTCTTTGGCCTGAATGCCAAGCGTCACGTCTGGAGGAAACCTGGCACCATACCTGCGGTTTAGCATGGTGGTGGCAGCATCATGCTGTGGGATGTTTATCAGCGGCAGGGACTGGGAGACTAGTCAGGATCGAGGGAAAAATGAATGGAGCAAAGAGATCCTTGATGATCCTTGATGAAGAGATCCTTGATGAAAACCTGCTCCAGAGCGCTCAGGACCTCAGACTGGGGCGAAGGTTCACCTTACAACAATGACCCTAAGCACACAGCCAAGACAACGTAGGAGTGACTTCGGGACAAGTCTCTGAATGTCCTTGAGTGACCCAGCCAGAGCCCGAACTTGAACCTGATCGAACATCTCTGGAGAGACCTGAAAATAGCTGTGCAGCGACGCTCCCCATCCAACCTGACAGTTTTGAGAGGATCTGCAGAGAAGAATGGGAGAAACTCCCCAAATACAGGTGTGCCAAACTTGTAGCATCATACCCAAGAAGACTCAAGGCTGTAATTGCTGCCAAAGGTGCTTCAACAAAGTACTGAGTAAAGGGTCTGAATACTTATGTAAATAGAATATTTCAATTTTTCACATTTCTAAAAACCTGTTTTTGCTTTGTCATTATTGGGTATTGTGTGTAGATTGGTGAGGGGGGAATTTTTTTAAAATCCATTTTAGAATAAGGCTGTAACGTAACAAAATGTGGAAAACGTCAAGCGGTCTGAATATTTTCTGAATGCCCTGTATGCTAATATCATTACAACATTATTTGAATAAAAACATAGTTTAAAGGACTTGAGGCACAATTATAAATTGTTGAACTAGAGTCATTTAAAATGTCATTTTGACTCTTTGCACGTGACAATTGTTTATCTGAGTAGTGTGTACTTTTCACTGTACTTCTGAAAGAGCTGCTAAAAATACAAAACAACAGGCGACCGGTTTGTGAAGAGACGCAAAGCTCAGAGCATAATGCCATTAACAAAGACACTCCCTGCTGTTTTTGGAAAACAGAGACAGATTGTGGGAGCTTCTTGCAGGTGCTTGTTAGGGCTGTGACGATACCAGTATCGCAATATTTTTTCCATGAAAGAAATGAAAACACGAAGCAGGCCAAACTCTTTAGTCCTTTAAAAACCTGATGTACACTACCAGTCAAAAGTTTGGACACACCTACTTTTTCTTAATTTTTACTATTTTTTACATTGTAGAATAATAGCGAAGACATCAAAACTATGAAATATCACATATGGAATCATGTAGTAACCAAAAAAAAGTGTTAAACAAATTATATTTGAGATTCTTCAAATAGCCACCCTTTGCCTTGATGACAGCATTGCACAAGCTTGGCATTCTCTCAACCAGCTTAATGAGGTAGTCACCTGGAATGCATTTCAATTAACAGGTTAATTTGCGGAATTTATTTCCTTCTTAATGTGTTTGAGCCAATCAGTTGTGTTGTGACAAGGTTGTCGGGGTATACAGAAGATAGCCCTGTTTGGTAAAAGACCAAGTCCATATTATGGCAAGAACAGCTCAAATAAGCAAAGAGAAACGACAGTCATTCATTACTTTAAGACATGAAGTTCAGTCAATACGGAACATTTCAAGAACTTTGAAAGTTTCTTCAAGTGCAGTCGCAAAAACCATAAAGTGCAGTGATGAAACTGGCTCTCATTAGGACCACCACAGGAATGGAAGAACCAGAGTTACCTCTGCTGCAGAGGATAAGTTCATTAGAGTTACCAGCCTCAGAAATTGCAGCCCAAATAAATGCGTTCAACTAACAGACACATCTCAACATCAACTGTTCAGAGGGGACTGTGTGAATCAGGCCTTCAAGGTCGAATTGCTGCCAAGAAACCACTACTAAAGGACACCAATAAGAAGAAGAGACCTGCTTGGGCCAAGAAACACGAGCAATGGACATTAGACCGGTGGAAATGTGTCCTTTGGTCTGGAGTCCAAATGTGAGATTTTTGGTTCAAACCGCTGTGTCTTTGTGAGACGCAGTGTGGGTGAACGGATGATCTCTGCATGTGTATGAAAAATGTATGCACTCACTAACTGTAAGTCGCTCTGGATAAGAGTGTCTGATAAATGACTAAAATGTTAAAAATGTGTAGTTCCCACCGTAAAGCATGGAGGAGGAGGTGTTATGGTGTGGGGGTGTTTTGCTGATGACACTGTCTGTGATTTATTTGGAATTCAAGGCACACTTAACCAGCATGGCTACCACAGCATTCTGCAGCGATACGCCATCCCATCTGGTTTGGCTATTTGAAGAATCTCAAATATAAAATATACTTTGATTTATTTAACACCTTTTTTGTTATTTCATAGTTTTGATGTCTTCACTATTATTCTACAATGTAAAAAATAGTAAAAATAAAGAAAAACCCTTGAATGAGTAGATGTGTCCAAACTTTTGACTGGTACTGTATATAAAATATTGTATGCTATAGAAAAAATAAAATATGAAAAACTATTAAAATAAAATAAATGTGACTATCGATGACAACATAATGATGTTTGTTTCCAACATTGGGGCTGTTTTCCTAAAGAAGTTAAATCCGCTTTGTGTTTTGTTTTCTTGCCACGGTACTAACGAGTATCGCAAAACTGGTATCATTCCGGCCATAGTGCTTGTTAGCATGCAACAATGTTGTTGTACATGAAGGGCTGGGCTCAGTTCATCCTGGTTTATCATTGTCACTCACTGTCATTGAGCTGGGGGTTTGAATTCTTGATGTAGGCTGAGAACTTGGAGAACACGTCTAGGCCGGCTGTATTAGACTCAGGGTTCCTGGAAGCCAGGCGGGGGTATCTGTGGAAGGAGGCATAAAACATTTCAGTCAGTGAGGTATCATGGAAGAAAGCATATTGTCTTCCGAGAGGAACATAAAAACTCATATTAAATACACAAAGCATTAACAGCCTACATGCATGTACAGTACATAAACGATCAACAGAGGCAAACAACAGATACAAATGATTCTTCAAACACAACAATGGCACATGTAACATAGACCTGAAAGGGTATGAAACTTTGCTTGATGCAAGTAGCAGCATAACTGTCGATGGTATGATCAGAGGATGGATAGAAGGATAGAATGATGGAAGGAGTTATTACTTTGGAGGGGACAGGTTCTCCTCCAGGAACTCTTCTATCTTGTTGGTGTCGGTTTTCACCTCCATCCCGTAGAGCAGGAAGGGGGGCTGAGCACCAGGGGCCAGGTCCTTAAGGATGTCTGGTTTCCTATCAAGAGAGAGAAAATAAAAGGAAGAGGAAGAGAGGGGACAGAATTAGAGGGAGTGAGAAAGAGGCAGAAGGTAGAGGTATGTGAATGGGACAAAAAGTAATACATTTGTGACAAAAAAAAGCGTTATGTTTTACTATACTGAACAAAAATATAAACGCAACATGCAACAATTTCTAAGATTTTACTAAGTTACAGTTCATATAAAGAAATCAGTCAAATGAAATAAATTCATTAGGCCCTAATCTATGGATTTCACATGACTGGGCAGGGGTGCAGCCACCCACTGGGGAGCCAGGCCCAGCCAATCAGAATGAGTTTTTCCCCACAAAAGGGTTTTATTGCAGTCAGCACAATAGTTTTCAGCTGTGCTAACATAATTGCAAAAGGGTTTTCTAATGATCAATTAGCCTTTTAAAATGATAAACTTGGATTAGCAAACACAACGTGCCATTGGAACACAGGACTGATGGTTGCTGATAATGGGCCTCTGTACGCCTATGTAGATATTCCATTAAAAATCTGCTGTTTCCAGCTACAATAGCCATTTACAACATTAACAATGTCTACACTGTATTTCTGATCAATTTGATGTTATTTTAATGGACAAAAAATTTGATTTTCTTTCGAAAACAAGGACATTTCTAAGTGACCCCAAACGTTTGAACGGTAGTGTATATGTAATTTAAAAACAGATTGTTAGGTATTAGACAGACCTCTTCATGTCCACAGTGGTTACGTTGAACGTGACTCCTTTGAGCCACAGCACCATGAAGAGGCGCTGGGAGAATGGACAGTTGCCAATGCTCTGGCCATCACTGCCTGCCTAGAATGGGATAGAAGCCCTTATATTATGGTAATTCATCCAAACAAGAAGATCATATAATACCCAAGATAGATAGGGGAAGTCAAACAGGAATCACATGGTTTTAAATTAATTCAAAACATAAATATGGGCAACATTATAAAGTTGCCTACATAAGAAAAGTAATTTTGAATTGTACATAGCTTAGACATAACCTGTAAGGTGAGTGAGAATGGAATTCACAATAATGTGTGTAGTTTAAATGTTTTCATAGGAGGAAATAAACTGTTTTAGTCAAATATACAATGCAATGTGTGACAGAGTAGGGGCTGTGGCTCTCTTGAAATTTGAATGGTGGGGAACTGGACAAGAAGTCAGCATTTTAAGCTGCTACCACAAGGACATCTTTCATACATGAAAAAAAAAAACGTTATACATCTACATATTCACACAGAGAAATCATTATAGGTCATGAAGGACCATGAGAGCATGAAAAAAGACTCACTATTTTTATATAATGGATCATTTCCTCCGAATGACCACACCCCTGGGCTGCTCTGGCCAGTTTACTAAATATAGATTAAGGAGCCTATATGGCATATGTATTATCTTAATGTGCATTTAATAAGATTAGTAAATGTTCTGGCCATTCAACTAAAGAGCCAAATGGAGTACAGCAATAGGCATAGCTTCTATTAATAAATAGCCTAATGTATAAAACTATCTTATTAAATATAGGCTATTGCACTATGAAAGCCATTAGGCCTTGCCTTCTCTAGGTATTCAGTCTTCGAACAAATTCTGCGAAGGACCAGTGCCAACAGTTTACTTTTCTCACTGATAGGTAATCTGTTTGCAGACATGCGTGGGCTATAATGATGTTTTAGTAAAATAGATTACATTGTAGGCTACCACAGTGACATTTTCATAGCGTAATGTAATGGCGCATTGTTTACAAAGTAACTTGTCCAAGATATGATTATGCATATCAGAGCAGAATTGATTTGATGATGTGGCATACCTTCACAAAAAGTTCAACTTGAAGTCGATTTTCGTCACTCATCTTTTTGTTTCAAGTGTTGGCGCTGGAACTGGAAGACCTAAAGGTGACATAAAGCAGTTTCGTTTTTGGAGGGAAACAACTGTCAATGTGCAGTCTTGCACTAACTTTTAGATAGGCCTATTAGGTTCATTTCAATCATAAACAGAAAACCGATGTCGACCAAGGGCTTGGCCGCACTATCTGCTATGACAGACACATTCTGTAGCTTATATAAACGAATACAAACAAGCATCAGAAAAGAAGGTCTTACTGTAAACCGTTATGACTTAATAGCAACCTTCCAAGCGAGTTTGGTGAGTAACAATGTAGTCTAAATTGTAACAGATGTATTCTTTCCTTACTTCGCTCACGTTATGTATGGGACTTGCAGTAAACGTCTTGTCGGTTTCCCCTCCCTCTGTGTCGCTCGCTAAACACTCATTCCTCCATTTCCTGATGGTGGAAGGTCCCCGTACAAGCCAACACTCAACTAGCAACAAGTGATGTTTAGTACTCCGTTGTTAACCTAGCCGACCAAACTCAACTCCACGATTTACGATGGAGTTGAGCGACGACTAGTATGGGATTTACGATGGAGTTGAGCGACGACTAGTATGGGATTTACGATGGAGTCCACTAGTATGGGCAGACTGGAGTTCTCACGTCACATAAAATGACTTTTTTTTTTTTATCAAAAACGTACTGATTTCAGCACCCAAAGAATAGCGCGCAATTAGGCTACACGTGTAAGCACACCGAGCGAAAACCGGTGATAAGAAAGACCGATTGTGTGTATAAGTGAGAGAGATGGGGAAAAGAGAGGGGTTAAGAAGGGAAGATGTGGTGACATTATGCCGACAATTAGTCTATAGTAGGTAATCTATGTAATTTGGGTTATGAAATCTAAAATAAGCCTACACAACGTGGAATGAATTGCACCTGTACTAGCCCAAAGGCCAGCAGACCGCGATATTGAGTCGTTTCATCTTGAAATACAGCCTAGTGGACATTAAGATATTTAAATGTCGGTTGTCAGCTCATCGGGTCAGGCACTCATGCGTCAGTAATAAGCTTATGTAACAGACCTTTGACAGTGTTGTGTGACACTTAATCAGGTGTTCTGGTGTACAGTATTCCTTTTCTGAAATGTGTCATTATGTAGGTAAACAATTATATTTTTCAATTATATTTTTCTGTAGGTAAACAATTATATAGTTGCAACAATTATATATATATTTGACTAATTCAATTTCCTGGAATATTGTGATATCATGACAATTAGGTGGGTTTATGAATGTTTATATGCTCTGCGCCAGAAGGGTATAAAACACAAGCTACACAGCTATAATACAATTTGTATTACATGATGTGTATATAACATTACATTCCTCAGGGGAAACAGATGATGTGTTTAAATCTTGCCTTTGAGATCAATGAGAGGTGCTTATATGTAATCTGAATGAAGTACTCTTTTCTGGACATTTGACAGCATCAGGCCTAGTCGTAGATTCACCAATGTGCTGTAGTCTGTCTGATGCACTTGATGGCGCTATTGGTTTGAAAGTGAGTTGCAGACAAACAAGGGGGAGAAAGATTCCACCAGACTGTCTGCCAGCTGAGTTTGGCTGGCAAAGCTGCTAATGGTGTCAGGGTGGGGGCATAACCTGTTAAACTAGAGTTATGGGACTTACGCAATACACACCCACTCTCCTACTGTACAAGACACATTAACGTAGGCTAATGTGAATAGACACCCAAATGATGCAAACTGACACTAGCTTGATGTCCATACACAGGCTCAACCCTTACCCTAGCCATAGATGTTTCATAAGTTTGTCTTTCATTTCTTTTACCATTTGCTCAGTTACCATTTCTTATGTTTGACAGATTGGTAGCCTCCTAACTAAAGCAATATTTGTACAACTTATTATCATGCAAACATCCATTATTGTTTCAGCATTTTTACCAAACAGTACATTCTCAATAAAATGTCTGAATAAAAAAGTGTAGAGGACACTATTGTGTCAACAATGAAAAACACCACATTTTATTTCCGTTTTGTGACATTATTTAATTAATTTATTATTCAGAATAATATTACAGCATTGGTATGTGTGTTCAGTTGAGTAGTGTAAAGGCACTTCAAGTTGTTGAAGATCATAGTTGCAAGTATTATTCAGTTGATAAATGTTAGGATATCTGCGAAATGGCATATTAGGATATCCAGTCTAAATACCCCAGGCAAGCAGGGCGGCGCTGAGGGCTACAGTCACAGAGACCTGGACGGAGCTGGCCCCGTTACATAGGTCTGTTTGGCAGCATGAGAAGCTGCTCGTGACACCAGCACCAAGGATGCTTGCAGTGATGGTCTTGCCACACAGGTTTGAGTCCAGACAGCCACGGGTGTGGAGTTTCAGAAACCCTGTGGCATTGAATTCTAGATGGAATGAGATTTTGGATAAGATTTTTCAGTAATTGGTTCATTATGACATTGAAGTTATACACTGAGTGTACAAAACATTAGGAACACCTGCTCTTTCCATGACATAGACTGACCAGGTGAAAGCTATGATCCCTTATTGATGTCACTTGTTAAATCCACTTCAATTAGTGTAGATGAAGGGGAGGAGACTGGTTAAAGAAGGATTTTTAAGCCTGGATACAATTGAGACATGGATTGTGTATGTATGCCATTTAGAGGGTGAATGGGCAAGACAAAATATTTAAGTGCCTTTTAACGGGGTGTGGTGGTAGGTGCCAGGCACACCGGTTTGAGTGTGTCAAGAACTGCAACGCTGCTGGGTTTTTCATGCTCAACAGTTTCCCATGTGTATCAAGAATGGTCCACCACCCAAAGGACATACAGCCAACTTGACATAACTGTGGGAAGCATTGGAGTCAACATGGGCCAGCATCCATTTGGAACGCTTTCGACACCTTGTAGTGTCCATGCCCCAACTAATTGAGGCTGTCCTGAGGGCAAAGTGGGTGCAACTCAATATTAGGAAGGTGTTCCTAATGTTTTGTACCTCAGTGTATGCTAATTCATTGCATATTCACAAGTTTCTGTGAACAGGTTTCCTTACGCGCTTCTCCGGTGTAGCAGTTGAGAGTGGAGTTGTCACACACCATGTTTCCGGGAAATAAACATGTCCCAAATATTCCCACACTGCACTGCTTACAGGTCAGGGACTGGGCTGTGGAACATGGAGGAGAGACAAGAGTAGTCGATGAATCATGTGCAGTTCAACACAATACAATACAATACAACACAAACAATGATACAGTAGGTAGATAGGAGCACCTGACTGAACATCACGAGTGGCATCAGGTGGAAGAATGAAAGAAGACAGATTGACGTCATACCTATAACTCACTCAGCAATTCATAATAAAAAGCTGAAACGTACATGTTTAGACATTCACAGTATGTATAGGTATTAGGTATATACATTAAGATGAATGGTCGATTGTGTACTGTGTAAATTGATGTGTGTTCACTGGCTTCTCTTATCTACAAGCTTGCCAATTACATGTGGTTCAGTCATTACATGAGAGTCAATATCATCTTATTAGTGAATGTAATGCTACCACAGGAGACTCAACTTGTCATACAGTATCAGAACAGCCTAGGTACCCATGGAAATATGCATAATTATTCCTGGTAATCAGACTAAAACAATAGAAAGCACTATCAGGTTCTATCAGGTTCTTCAAACTCCTTTGTTGTGTACAGAATATGTAGCTAACATGCATCCCATGGATGTCTACCAACATATCATATTAAAATTGTATAGCCTTAGAAAATAAAAGCACCTAGTACAGAATTTGCGAAAAACTGTAACTAATCAAATCACAACCTATTACTGTACCTGTCTTTGAATATTGCCATAGAAACAGATGATTCTGATATGACTTACCCACTGCTATGAAGACCACCAGGACAGTTAGCCCAATCAAAATATTACTCTTCATCTTCTTGTAGGAGGGTAGCGTTTGTTGTTGTCAATAGGAGTCGTAGGCTTTAATCGCAGAAAGTACTCACTCTATATATACTGGTGAGGAAAGAACACTAATCAAATGAATGGGGAAAGTTCCAGTTTCCTGCTAAGGGAGTAGTGCAGATGGAAACTAGAATGAAGTATAGCAGGTTTTGTTGTCTTCCATGAGGGTGCTAAGAGGACATTTGTCGGAAAAGAAGAGTCTGGAATGCAGACAGTATCTATCATTAACATCACATTGGAATGCTCAGTCAAAAAAGTGAATTTAATTTAATTTAATTTAGTCTTTATTGTATTATTTGTTCAACCCTTTCACACACACACAAAAATACATAATGTAGTGTCTCGTAGTAGCAGATATTTTTGAAAGTGTATGTAGTATGATTATTTATTACACATAGAATAAATAAAAAGGTTATCTTTATGAAAGAGTACACATACTCTATGGGGAAAATTATAACTCACTATGTATGATAATGATAATTGATAGTGACATGGTTGGGAAGAAGTTATTCCATAAAAAAGTGCATAGTCACTCTTATGTGTTCCCAATGTAAATACAAGACAGTACATACATTGATTAACTGCTCATACCAATGTTGTAGTAGGATGTTGTGTATTCTAGGCCCTGGAAGTAAAACCAGTTTAAATTGGTACTTGTAACTAAAGCTTAGTTAAACTAGCCTGAATAAACATTGCAGACTTTTCCAGAATAAAACCATTTTCAATACATTGTGTATTTAACAACTACAACCTTCAATAACACCCTTCAATGGAAACCTATGGAGGAGATGTCCTTATTGTGAATGGTTTGTCTATGAAAAGGTGCACCAGATGGCCACCAGGGTGGCACCAAGGGCCACGTGAGAAGTAGTTGGATGGCTCCGGCAGCCGGCCCCATTGCACAGGTTGGTGCTGCAGCAGGTCTGTCAGATGGTGTAGCCGGCTCCCAGGATGCTAGCAATGGATGTGGTGTTGCAGGAGGCTGTGGCCAGGCAACCCTTGTGCGTGATGCTCAGGAAGCTACTGATGTTGAACACTAAAAGAAGAAGGAATAGAGCAGGAGTGTTATGATGAGTTTCTCTGGCATCAAGTAATTCAGTATGCGGTATCGGGTTCACGTAGCAAACAGCACGTGGGTGGCCCATTGCTATTTGAACTAACTGAAGAAAGGAAATCTCTTAGCTTATATACTTGTTTGCAAGCTAATTCTATCCAACAGTTGCCAACTACATTTACATTTACATTTGAGTCATTTAGCAGACGCTCTTATCCAGAGCGATTTACAGGAGCAATTAGGGTTAAGTGCCTTGCTCAAGTGCACATCGACAGATTTTTCACCTAGTCGGCTCGGGGATTAGAACCAGCGACCTTTCAGTTACTGGCACAACGCTCTTACCACTAAGCTACTCCTCACCACAATAGGATCACCCTATATGGTATTGTGTTGCACCCTAGTCAGGATATTCCATCACGTACTCCTCCTAAGATTAGCACCAGTGGCCCCCCAGCTATCTTGGCACGCACACCTTCTGGCACCCACCAGTGACAGAAATAAATACATGGAATGTCCTCATCCTCCAAATCCTTATGCAGCTCACAATATCAAACATTAACTAATCCTGTATAAAATACGTAATATCAAGGAGCAATTGTAAATACAGGTCGTTTTTGTTTGGGTAGCACTTCATTTAACAGTACAAAAATTGCTAGGTTAATTGAGAAATTACACAGTAATTATACAATAAGTACACAAAAAAGAACCTAAGAATGACCTATTTTTATTTTAGCTTTCTACTTGGATGTAACCACAGGGTCAGTACCTGCTTGTCCGCTGTAGCAGTTGGGCTTGGAGGTGCTACATGTTGCAGTTGAACCAATCAGACAAAACTGGTGATCCTCACAGAACATGTTTTGCAAGCCAGGGACTCTGTGAGATGAAATGAGAGAAAAATGTCGAGAAAGAGAGCAAAAGGAGAGAAACATAAAAGATTGCTGTCATCATGACACTATTATATAGGTCATATATATATGTTTTTAAAGGTTTTAAAAACAATGCAACAGTTGGACAATGGATGAAGATACTCCAAACTTTTTTACGTTTTTTTAAATCCATCAGATATTGACTGAATTATAGCACATAAAACATTATTATTTGACTGGCACAGACAAAATAATGAGTTCAGGGATTTTGGTGGTAATTCAGGTATTCAATTTATTGTCAAATTTCACTATTTTTTTCTTAGAACGCACTCATACATATATTTTCTAAAGGTATCATGTATTTTTAAAATATTTGTTGTGTTAAAATAAAGTTATATGTGCCTCATTTGCATAAACACACTGGGTTATTTTGCATATATTAAACATTAACATAAAGGGGTGGAACAGGGCAGCAACCACCAAAAAAATGCTAATTTTAATAGCTGGAATGGAATCAATGGAATGGTATCAAAAACATATGGAAACCACGTTTGACAGCGCTGTCTAGTCTGCCTCATTAATTACTGTTGTTGTCACGTTCTGTTGCATAATTCAACAAGTGTGTCAATAGCAGGATAGTTTCAGATTAAAAATCTATAGACTTGGCTCTATATTACACCTATCTATAAATACTTTATACTGTTTGCGAGATCAGACATAATATTACTATAATCCGAGTGTTCATTTTCGGAAGTTGCTTTCATTTCAGCATATAATTTGTCAACATTTCAACTGCATTCAATTATTAATTTGTTCAATTCCACAAAAAAAATGCACACCCATCAAAATAAAGTTATCTTTCTTCTCTTTCTTGTGATGTAAGTATCGAGATGATGCGTTTAATCCCAGACAAAGCTTTAGCGTTCTTATAGACAAGCCATTAAACCGGGGTGTGTTACAAACATTTCCATAGTTGTAACGTTAACGGGAAAAAACGACAGGCCAATTTGCTCAATTTCCACAGTATTCATTAGAAAAATGTGCAAATGTATCTGAAATGTAGCCATACACATCAACAACCATGGCTTTATATAATAACAGAAAGATATGCTCCACACTACATGTGTATCCGAAATGCAGCCTGCAGCCATAGCTGCCATAGGCCTAGCGTACACATAATTTGCGCCAACCAACACGCACAGATCAACTCAACAGGATGAGCACCACTAAGATACTTACAGGTATCATAGCTTAAACTTCAATAATTAGAACTATAGGCTACATTTCTGTTGATTTTGTGACACTACGCAATGAGTGTAACAAAGCCGCCACTTTTCCAGGTGCACAATATTTTCTGTGTGGGAGAGTTTCAGAAAAGCAAGCAAAATCAAACTAATTGCATAGTCATAGCTGATGTGAAATTTCCTACATGCATTAGCTAATTTGAATCTGCCGCGAATAAGAGTAAAGCACCATTCCGAGAGCAACACACACACACACACACACACACTATAGCAAGAGAGCAGGGAGGGGGCGAAAAAGTAGACTATGTGTCGTTTTCATAGTATTGTCATCACTTTAACAGTACCCTATCACACAATAACCATGTAATGCAAATTAATGATAACTGAGTGAAAGTTTGACTACTTCTTTTAGCAGGCTACACACGGTACGGTACTGGTCCAACATACAACATTTACAAAAATGTAGGCCTATCTGAAATGCAGCCATATACACCAAAATTGTAATTTTGCGCAGAAGAAAGCACACAATGTTGAAGAGAAGCCTCAGGAAGACTGGTAGCCCAAGATGGGGTCATTAAAACATCACACACCGTAACCATCAATTCAGGACCATGGACAGAAGGCTACTGCCAGCCAGCGCGATGAAATGATAACTTTAGATACACTGCCAATTTCAGCGCCACCTGAGTGGACAGCCGACACCACGCCAGGGCTCACCTCAGAGCACAACCAATAGGCTAAATTGGTCATTGTCCCTATCAAATCAAATGTAATTTGCCACATGCGCCGAATACAACAGGTGTAGACATTACAGTGAAATGCTTACTTACAAGCCCTTAACCAACAATGCAAAGTAAAAAAAAAAAAAAAAAGTGTTACGCAAAAAAAATAAAAGCAAATAACTAAAGAGCAGCAGTAAAATAAAATAACAGTAGGGAGGCTATATACAGGGGGGTACCGGTGCAGAGTCAATGTGCGGGGGTACCGGCTAGTAGAGTTAAAGTGACTATGCATAAATAATCAACAGAGTAGCAGCAGAGTAAAAAAGGGGGACAGGGTGGGGGTGGGGGGGCAGTGCAAATTGTCAGGGTAGCCATGATTAGCTGTTCAGGAGTCTTATGGCTTGGGGGTAGAAGCTGTTGAGAAGCCTTTTGGACCTAGACTTGGCGCTCCGGTACCGCTTGCCGTGCGGTAGCAGAGAGAACAGTCTATGACTAGGGTGGCTGGAGTCTTTGACAATTTTGAGGGCCTTCCTCTGACACCGCCTGGTATAGAGGTCCTGGATGGCAGGAAGCTTGGCCCCAGTGATGCACTGGGCCGTACGCACTACCCTCTGTAGTGCCTTGCGGTCGGAGGCCGAGCAGTTGCCATACCAGGCGGTGATGCAACCAGTCAGGATGCTCTCGATGGTGCAGCTGTATAACTTTTTGAGGATCTGAGGACCCATGCCAAATGTTTTCAGTCTCCTGAGGGGGAATAGGCTTTGTCGTGAGCTCTTCACGACTGTCTTGGTGTGTTTGGACCATGATAGTTCGTTGGTGATGTGGACACCAAGGAACTTGAAGCTCTCAACCTGTTCCACTACAGCCCTGTCGATGAGAATGGGGGTGTGCTCAGTCCTCTTTTTTTCCCTGTAGTCCACAATCATCTCCTTTGTCTTGATCACGTTGAGGGAGAGGTTGTTATCCTGGCACCACACGGCCAGGTCTCTGACCTCCTCCCTATAGGCTGTCTCATCGTTGTCGGTGATCAGGTCTACCACTGTTGTATTGTCTGCAAACTTATTGAAGGTGTTGGAGTCGTGTCTAGCCATGCAGTCATGGGTGAACAGGGAGTACAGGAGGGGACTGAGCACGCACCCCTGAGGGGCCCCCGTGTTGAGGATCAGCGTGGCAGATGTATTGTTACCTACCCTTACCACCTGGGGGCGGCCCGTCAGGAAGTCCAGGATCCAGTTGCAGAGGGAGGTGTTTAGTCCCAGGATCCTTAGCTTAGTGTTGAGCTTTGAGGGCACTATGGTGTTGAACGCTGAGCTGTAGTCAATGAATAGCATTCTCACGTAGGTGTTCCTCTTGTCCAGGTGGGAAAGGGCAGTGTGGAGTGCATTAGAGATTGCATCATCTGTGGATCTGTTGGGGCGGTATGCAAATTGGAGTGGGTCTAGGGTTTCTGGGATAATGGTGTTGATGTGAGCCATGACCAGCCTTTTAAAGCACTTCACGTCATACAGACGTGAGTGCTACGGGTCGGTAGTCATTTAGGCAGGTTATCTTAGTGTCCTTGTGCACAGGGACTACGGTGGTCTACTTGAAACATGTTGGTATTACAGACTCAGTCAGGGACATGTTGAGAATGTCAGCACATGTCTACCAGACCAGACCCACCTCAACTCAACCCAGCTCTACACAGCACCGATCACTACCCTAGGGTCTGGCAAAACACTGTCGAGGGTAGGGCACCACATGATGCAGTCCACACCATGTATCATTCACATCAAATAACACAAACCTGTATATCTATCAATAGCAATTCGACCCTCAAAAGCATTGAAGTAAAAAGCAAAGGCCTAAACTATACATTACATTAAAAAATCTGCCAAATAACAAGTAGGCTTACATGAGGGAAAACCAATTAATTCATAATTTTGGCACAGCAGCCAGGGCTATAACGTTGTAGCTTACAATGTAGAAGAGTTGCAGCCTCCTCCATGCGGTGTTGAACCTCATGAGAAGTTTCTGATTCCATTCTCCTTCCTGGCTAAATTTACTTGTCAGGTCCCTCTCAAATGCCAGCTGGACAAGCTGGGCTTTTCGTTAATGTAACTTGCTGCGTCTGTGTTCACTGAATACGTTCTTTAGGGTGGAGAAGGAATTTTAGCACATTGCTGTAGATGTCCCAAATGTTAATCCATGTTTCAATGCAAACATCACAGTCGGCATAGCTGACAAAGGCCCGCCGTATCTTTGAAGAACACAGAGTGGGGTCCATTTGTTGTTGCTGGCTGTGATTGCGATTTCACTTTGCAAGAATTTGCGAGCCACAATAAACTCAGCTTCCACTGGTTTAGTTTTGGTTAGATCCAACAGGTCGTCAGGTGCTACTGGCTGGGGTAAGCACAGCTCAACCAGACCCGACCCATCACAGCACAGCTCAACCAGACCCGACCCATCACAGCACAGCTCAACCAGACCCGACCCATCACAGCACAACTCAACCAGACCCTGCCCATCACAGCACAGCCAGACCCGGCCCATCACAGCACAGCTCTACTAGACCCGGGCCGCCTCAGCACAGCTCTACCAGACCCGGCCCATCACAGCACAGCTCAACCGGACCCAGTCTATCACAGCACATCTCTACCAGAACCAACCATCACAGCACAGCTCTACCAGACCCAGTCTATCACAGCACATGTCTACCAGACCCGGCCCATCACAGCACAGCTCTACCAGACCAGGCCCACCTCAACTCAACCCAGCTCTACACAGCACAGTGTACACTACCCTAGGGTCTGGCAAAACACTGTCGAGGGTAGTGCACCACATGATGCAGTCCACACCATGTATCATTCACATCATCAGCCTACATATGCTGAGAGTTTGGAGCTTTGCCAGCCACACTGCCCTCCACACCACCCTCCTCAATTCCCCCACAACCTCCCTCCCAGGCTAGTTTTGGTTACCCTCCCTACTCCCATCCCCAGGACAGGCCTGGGACACTCCTGCCCCCTATGACAGCCCCAACCCTGCAAAAGGAGCCACACTAAGACCTCCTGTGCACACCCAGAATGGAGCATTGGCAGCCACTCTGGTCCCCTGCAGCAGCTCCACTCCTTTGGTGGGAGCTTCATCCGGGTGGACTGAGCTCTGCCAACACTGCTCTCCCAGTTCTACTCTTCCAGGGGTCCAGCAAAATGAAGGCAGTTATAACATTTTCAAAACATTACAATACATTCAAAACAGATTTCAAAACACATTAAGTGTGTGCCCTCAGGCCCCTACTCTACTACCACATATCTACAACACCAAATCCATACATGTATGTACGTGTGTGTATAGTGTGTATGTTATCGTGTGTGTATATGCATGTGTCTGTGTCTATGTTTGTGTTGCTTCACAGTCCCCGCTGTTCCATAAGGTGTATTTTTATCTGTTTTATTAATCTGATTTTACTGTTTGCATGAGTTACTTGATGTGGAATAGATTTCCATGTAGTCGTGGCTGTATGTAGTACTGTGCACCTCCCATAGTCTGTTCTGGACTTGGGGACTGTGAAGAGACCTCTGGTGGCATGTCTTGTGGTGTATGCATGGGTGTCCGAGCTGTGTGCCAGTAGTTCAAACAGACAGCTCGGTGCATTCAATATGTTAATACCTCTCACAAATACAAGTAGTAATGAAGTCAATCTCTCCTCCACTTTGAGCAAGGAGAGATTGACATGCATATTAATAATGTTAGCTCTCTGTGTACATCCAAGGGCCAGCTGTGCTGCACTGTTCTGAGCCAATTGCAATTTTCCTAAGTCCCGCTTTGTGGAACCTGACCACGACTGAACAGTAGTCAAGGTGCGACAAAACTAGGGCCTGTAGGACCTGCCTTGATGATAGTGCTGTTAAGATGGCAGAGCAGTGCTTTATTATGGACAGACTTCTCCCCATCTTAGCTACTGTTGTATCAATATGTTTTGACCATGACAGTTTACAATCCAGGGTTACTCCAAGCAGTTTAGTCACCTCAACTTGCTACATTTCCACATTATTCATTACAAGATTTAGTTGAGGTTTAGGGTTTAGTGAATGATTTGTCCCAAATACAGTGCTTTTAGTTTTTGCAATATTTAGGACCAACTTATTCCTTGCCACCCATTCTGAAACTAAATGTATCTCTTTGTTAAGTGTTGCAGTCATTTCAGTTGCTGTAGTAGCTGACGTGTATAGTGTTGAGTCATATGCGTACATAGACATGTCATTAGGAAAGATTGAAAAGAGTAAGGAGCCTAGACAGCTGCCCTGGGGAATTCCTGATTCTACCTGGATTATGTTGGAGAGGCTTCCATTAAAGAACACCCTCTGTGTTCTATTAAAACAGGTAACTCTTTATCCACAATATAGCAGGGGGTGTAAAACCATAACACATACGTTTTTCTAGCAGCAGACTATGATAATGTCAAAAAGCCATACTGAAGTCTAACAAAACAGCCTCCACAATCTTTTTATCATACATTTCTCTCAGCCAATCATCAGTCATTTGTGTAAGTGTTGTGCTTGTAGAATGTCCTTCCCTATAAGCGTGCTGAAAGTCTGTTGTCAATTTGTTTCCTGTAAAATAGCATTGTATTAGGTCAAACACATTTTTTCCCAAAAGTTTACTAAGGGTTGGTAACAGGCTGATTGGTCGGCTATTTGAGCCAGTAAAGGGGGCTTTACTATTCTTGGGTAGCGGAATGATCGCTCCAGGCCTGAGGGCACACACTTTCTAGTAGGCTTAAATTGAAGATATGGCAAATAGGAGTGGCAATATCGTCCACTATTATCCTCAGTAATTTTCCATCCAAGTTGTCAGACCCCGGTGGCTTGTCATTGTTGATAGACATCAATACTTTTTTCACCTCTTCCACACTCACTTTACGGAATTCAAAAATACAATGCTTATCTTTCATAATTTGGTCAGATATACCTGTAGTGTCAGCGTTTGTTGCTGGCATGTCATGCCTACATTTGCTAATCTTGCCAAAACAAAGAATCATTAAAGTAGTTGGCAATATCAGTGGGTTTTGTGATGAATGAGCCATCTGATTCAATTAATGATGGAGCTGAGTTTGCCTTTTTTCCCTAAAATGTCATTTAAATAGCTCCAAAGCGTTTTACTATCATTCTTTATGTCATTTTTCTTTGTTTCATAGTGTAGTTTCTTCTTCTTTTTATTCAGTTTAGTCACATGATTTCTTAATTTGCAATACATTTGCCAATCGGCTGTGCAGCCAGACTTATTTGCCATTCCTTTTGCCTCATCCCTCTCAGCCATACCATATTTCAATTCCTCTGTCAAATGCTCAATCTGCTCTGCTCTCACGTGGTTGGCCAGGGACCTTGGCAAAGTCTCAGCTCACTCAACAAATAGCTGCAGATGACCCTATGCCTGTTAGCTCTTATGGGAATGAGTTTAATACCCCCTCTGACTTTAAATCTCGTAGGGTGTTTGGGCTAATGCACCTAAATATGCGAAGTATGATTTCAAAAATGGACACAATTTACATTTACATTCTGGTTCTCTCTGAAACATGGTTAAATGGTTCTGTCTCAGATAAAGACATGACAGATTACAGAAAAGGGGAGGAGTGGCCATATGTCAAATCAAATTTTTGCATCCCAAACTTTAAACATTCCTGTTCCCAAGAAATGTAAGCTCCTGGTTGTAGTCCATAAACCAGAAGTCCATAAACTCCTCCATGTGTCCATAAACCAGAATACACATTAATTTGTTACTAGGAGCTCAATCTTTCAGACAATTGGGAAACAGATGTACTATCTCGATTAAGAAAGCTAAATCAAGCTACTTTTAAGGTCTATCTCTTACTCTGCTGGTGATCCTTCTAAATTTTGGAAAACAGTAAATGCACTGAGGCGTACAAATTCCTCTTCTTCCCTGACTAAGCATGTTCTGTCTGACTCTGGCATCATAAATGAGAATAATGTGATAAGTCATGCTTTTAATCATCATTTTATCTTGGCATGCTTTTTATTTGATAGAAACGGTGGTGTAGTTGACCCTAGTCAGTCAATCGACAGCTCTTCTCTCTGCCAGCCTCTAGCTGACTCGACCTGTCAACTTCTTGTGAATCTTTGTTTTCATTTCAACAATTTACTATCTCTGATGTGCTAGATGCCTTGTTTAAGATTGATGTTTTAAAAAATCAGCTAGAGCTGAAATAATTGATCCATTTTTGCTGCAGCTCTCTGACCCCCTGATTGCTGAATCATTAACACATATTTTTTACCTGACGTTTATATCTGGTACTATCCCCAAGGATTGGAAGGCGGCCCATGTAGTCCCCCTTCACAAAGGTGGTGACCATTGTGAGCTAAAATATTATGTCTAAACTTTCTTGCCTAGCTAAGATCTTTCTTATCTTTGAAATGTATTATAAATGTACATCAGTCAGGTTTTAGACCAGGTCATAGCACTGCATCTGAGACGTCACTACAGACCCCCTGGTTCGATTCCAGGCTGTATTACAACCGGCCGTGATTAGGAGTCCCATAGGGCGGCGCACAATTGGCCCAGCGTCGTCCGGGTTTGGCCGGTGTAGGCCGTCATTGTAAATAAGAATTTGTTCTTAACTGACTTGCCTAGTTAAATAAAGGTAAAATAAAAAAATAAAAAAATAAAATGATGTGGTGAACTGTATGGATAAAAGGCAACATTGTGCTGCCCTCTTCATTGACCTTTCAATACTGTTGATCACTCACTGCTAATTCAATTGCTTTCCTCAATTGGCCTAGACCAGGGTGCTTGTAACTGGTTTAAAAATTACTTGACCGATAGAACTGAAAAAAACTGAAATATCACATTTACATCATTATTCAGACTCTTTACTCAGTACTTTGTTGAAGCACCTTTGGCAGCAATTACAGCTTTGAGTCTTCTTGGGTATGACGCTACAAGCTTGGCACACCTGTATTTGGGGAGTTTCTCCCATTCTTCTCTGCAGATCCTCTCAAGCTCTGTCAGGTTGGATGGGGAGCATCGCTGCACAGCTATTTTCAGGTCTCTCCAGAGATGTTCGATCAGGTTCAAGTCCGGGCTCTGGCTGGGCCACTCAAGGACATTCAGAGACTTGTCCTGAAGCAACTCCTGCATTGTCTTGGCTGTGTGCTTAGGGTCGTTGTCCTGTTGGAAGGTGAACCTTTGCCCCAGTCTGAGGTCTTGAGCGCTCTGGAGCATGTTTTCATCAAGCATCTCTCTATACTTCATCTTTCCCTCGATCCTGACTAGTCTCCCACTCCCTGCCGCTGAAAAACATCCTCACAGCATGATGCTGCCACCACCATGCTTCACCGTAGGGATGGTGCCAGGTTTCCTCCAGATGTGACGCTTGGCATTCAGGCCAAAGAGTTCAATCTTAGTTTCATCAGAGCAGAGAATCTTGTTTCTCATGGTCTGAGAGTCCTTTAGGTGCCTTTTGGCAAACTCCAAGCGGGCTGTCGTGCCTTTTACTGAGGAGTGGCTTCCGTCTGGCCACTCTACCATAAAGGCCTGATTGGTGGAGTGCTGCAGAGATGGTTGTCCTTCTGGAAGGATCTCCTATCTCCACAGAGGAACTCTGGAGCTCTGTCAGAGTGACCATTGGGTTCTTGGTCACCTCCCTGAACAAGGCCCTTCTCCCCCGATTGCTCAGTTTGGCCGGGCGGCCAGCTCTAGGAAGAGTCTTGGTTGTTCCAAACTTCTTCCATTTAAAATGTATGGAGGGCACTGTGTTCTTGGGGACCTTCAATGCAGAATACATTTACTTCCCCAGATCTGTGCCTCGACACAATCCTGTCTCGGAGCTCTACGGACAATTCCTTCGACCTCATGGCTTGGTTTTTGCTCTGACATGCACTGTCAACTGTGGGACCTTATATAGACAGGTGTGTGCCTTTCCAAATCATGTCCAATAAATTGAATTTACCCCAGGTGGACTCCAATCAAGTTGTAGAAACACACCAAAATAATAAAGTGATTCATTCCAAATATTTATTGACAAAAATGTACATCAATTATAGTTTTTCTTTCCTTTTCTCTTTGGATTGCCCTGGTTATCTTTGTGTATAATTAACTGTAGGCCTATACACACACATTGTTACCAAAATAATAATAATTGATTCATTATCAACGTAATAAGTGATTAACAGCACCTATATAGCTCTGTCCTAGATCTCCCTCAGACCAATTAACTGAAACGGGGCAGTTTGTTGCATACACACATGCACATCATGTGAACACTGGTTTTGACACAGCTATAATGTATGTGTTATAAAAATAACAATAAGTAACAATAACAAACAGTAAGTTACGATCAATGGCCACCTTCGGCCTGCATACCTCTGACCAGGGATGGGATGTCAGGTGTGATGCAAGTGACAGCCAGCCTAAAGTCCTGGTGGACATCGAGCCTGTTACGGGCTTTTGTTTTTATTGTTACAAGCGTGCTGAAGGTCGTCTCAGACAGGTACGTAGTGCTGAATGGTAGAATAACCCTTGTAGCTGCATGTTTGGCCAGTCTGGGTGCAACAGCGTGTCCTTTGACAATCCAAAACGTTTTGTATCCGTTCTCGTGGAAATATTTTTTTGACACAGAATCGGCTTGAAGGTCAGCAAGCTCATCTTCACAGCCGAGGTATTCCACGTCCTCGAGACTGCAAATGTAAGGGTCCATCACCCACGATTCCTTTGATAAGTATTCGTCAACATCGGCAAAACAGGATTTAATTTCCTCCCGAAGCATGTTCATGTGCCGGGTAAACTCAGTGCGTAAAGACGCAGGCAAAGTGCCACCAGACTGTTTCATCAGCAGTGGAAATTGTTGTAGCTCCCCTTTTGACATTTTTCCAACTCTGTACTCCAGTTTCCGCACAAAAGCATCGAGAGCTTCTTTGCACTGCATGACGTTTGATTCAGGACCCTGCATCCGCTTGTTTGTCTCATTGTAGAGAGTGAATGTATCCGCTAGGTATGCCGTTTCTATCCAAAACGCATCAGTCAGCTGTTCGCACAGTGGTCGATTGTGATTGTCAAAGTCGCGTCAATTCAAATCTGGTATTAGGAACAAAAGAGGTCAACACGACTTCTAAGGTATACTAGTTATTTTAATTAATGCAAAAACCTTCAATGGTAAATATGATGTTTCGTATATACGGACTCTCTGAGATGTCTCGCAGGACACTCCAGAGAACTAACACATTGTACCAGAAACAATACCCAAATCCTCTGTCAGAGGGAACTTCCCACTTCTCTGCTGGCCAATTAGAGTAAAGACTTGAGCGTGGTTCAAACTCTCCCACCCAATCCGTTGATGCAGGGGGTTAGTCTCATCTCTTCGGCGCCATTTGTTACACACTTCAGCCAGGCACAAGATTATCATAACAACCTATCATAGTGAGAAGAGCCAGCTCCCTTAGACATCATTCCCATGTCAAAGGAAGACTCATAAATCACAATGAACTATTATAGTCTAGCATTTGAAGACACAATCCTTATCTTCTCTTCACATCAATTACAGCCTGCCAGGTGTCACAGCCTACATTAGCCCAGTCAAGACTGCATTCTTTCTAAGTTAGTCATCCCATCAGTTTAGGAGAATAATAAATCCCCAATATGATCTTGCAAGAATTCCTTTATTTTTTCCTGCAGTTCCATAAAACGCACAAGCACTTGTCCATGTGACAACCAGCGTACCTCTGTGTGTAACAGCAGTGTTTGATGCGTTTCATCCTCACACAGCTGGGCAAACAGTATCTTGTTAATAGGGGTTGCCTTAATGAAGTTTACAACTTTAACAACAGTTGCCAGGGTGTTACTAAGGTCTTCCGATGTAGCCTGCACTGGAAAACTGCTGTTAAATCCCTTGTTTTTGCCCATCCACGCTGCAGCCCCATCAGTGCAGCATGCAACAATATTCTCGTAGGGCAGATTGTTGGACGAGAGATATGAGTCCATAGCTATAAAAATATCTTGGCCTGTTGTTGTTGTGGCTAGATTGGTAGACATAAGAATGTCTTGTTTCAAGTCATCACCGTCAATATACTGCACATAAACGATTAGCACGGATTCGTCTGACACTGTTGTTGTTTCATCCAACTGAATGGCAAAGGGTACATTTCTAAGCTTCTCGTGCAGCTGGTTTTGACAATCTCCAGCCATTTTATCAATTCTGTCTTTGACAGTGTTGTCAGAGAGTGGGACGGTTCTCACTTTATCCACCACCTGGCCACACAGCCTCTCTACAATTTCCAGGCAGGCGGATTTGATTAGCTGCTCTCCAATATTGTGCGGCTTTTTAGCCTTGGCAATTAAAACTTGTGACCTTTTTGACATTCAGAGGGTGAATGGGCAAGACAAAATATTTAAGTGCCTTTGAACAGGGTATGGTAGTAGGTCCCAGGCACACCGGTTTGTGTCAAGAACAGTTTCCCATGTGTTTCAAGAATGGTCCACCACCCAAAGGACATCCAGCCAACTTGGCACAACTGTGGGAAGCATTGGAGTCAACATGGGTCAGCATCCCTGTGCAACGCTTTCGACATCCCTGTGCAATGCTTTGGGGAGGGGGGGGGGTCAACCTAATTCCACCAGTGGAAACATTGCTACTGGAACGGCAACATGTTAACACCATCTTTACACGTGAGTAGAAATAATATTATTTCATCCCCGAAGGTGAACCCGTATTTTCGCATGTGAAGTTTTCTTACATGTAAAACTGCAAATATGATTTTAACTTTCTTGCAAGTACACATGAGAAAAACAATCACATCTAAAAAATAATAATACTTTTTTTTTTCACATTTGAAAATCTCATTTCACCTGTGGAATTGAAAGTTCACATGTGAAAAACAATCACCTGGAGGTTTTTCAGATATGAAACTGCTAATGCGATTTTCACATGTGAAAATGCAATTCCACATGTGAAAGGGACATTTTCACATGTGGAGTTTTCTTACATGTGAACATGCTAATTTGATTTTTACATGTTTTTCGAATGTGAAACTTCACATCCGATTTTAGCCGCAAATTGCAGTTCACGTGAGATGAAAACATGTTAAAGGTGGTATTAAAGGTGTTATTAAAATGCAAACTCTAAATGTAATACATGTGAAAATATGGTTTCACGTGTGAAATTTAAGTTCAACATGTGAAAATGCAAATTTGACCTGTGTTTTTATTTTAAGGGCAACTAGACTTTGTTTCAAATTGTGATGGAACATTCTATGTTTGTGCTTTTCTAATAACCAATTGCAAGTGACTGATTGAACGTGCCTGGGAGGAATCCTCACTATCAGTATCTGCAATTTGGCAGTACGCCCAGAACCTTGTTTTGAGAATGAAAGGGATATCTCAGATTCAAGGTCTCAGCTTGGAGAGAAGAAGCCTTGTGAGGTATTGGTCGGTCACATGCATGAACCAAACGTTAATGATGAATTAATGATGAATAATGAATAAGCTAAATCATGCAAATATAACTTGTCTGTGTAAGCAGTATATAAGAAAACTAACAGGACTGCCCCGGTGGAGCTCACTTGAGACCGGTACTTTATGCATCTAAGTTTGACTGTGACCTCTCCAGCTTGCTGTTAATACAGTGCCTTGCAAAAGTACTCAACGCCCCTGGCGTTTTTCCTATTTTGTTGCATTACAACCTATCATTTAAATGGATTTTTATTTGGATTTCATGTAATGGACATACACAAAATAGTCCAAATTGGTGAAGTAAAATGAAAAAAATAACTTGTTTCAAAAAGTAAATAATGGAAAAGTGGTGCGTGCATATGTATTCACCCCATTTGCTATGAAGCCCCTAAATAACATCTGGTGCAACCAATTACCTTCAGAAGTCACATAATTAGTTAAATAAAGTCCACCTGTGTGCAATCTGAGTGTCTTATGACACATGATCTCAGTACATATACAACTGTTCTGAAAGGCCCCAGAATCTGCAACACCACTATGCGAGGGGCACCACCAAGCAAGCGTCACCATGAAGACCAAGGAGCTCTCCAAACAGGTCAGGGACAAAGTTGTGGAGAAGTACACATCAAGGTTGGGTTATAAAAAAATATCTGAAACTTTGAACATCCCACGGAGCACCATTAAATCCATTATAAAATTGTTTAAAGAATATGGCACCACAACAAACCTGCCAAGAGAGGGCAGCCCACCAAAACTCACGGACCAGGCAAGGAGGGCATTAATCAGAGAGGCAACAAAGAGACCAAAGATAACCCTGAAGGAGCTGCAAAGCTCCACAGCGGAGATTGGAGTATCTGTCCATAGGACCACTTTAAGCCGTACACTCCACAGAGCTGGGCTTTACAGAAGAGTGGCCAGAAAAAAGCCATTGCTTAAAGAAAAGAATATGCAAACACATTTGGTGTTCGCCAAAAGCCATGTGGGAGACTCCCCAAACATATGGAAGAAGGTACCCTGGTCAGATGAAACTAAAATTGAGCTTTTTGGCCATCAAGGAAAACTCTATGTCTGGCGCAAACCCAACACCTCTCATCACCCCAAGAACACCATCCCCACAGTGAAGCATGGTGGTGGCAGCATCATGCTGTGGGGATGTTTTTCATCGGCAGGGACTGGGAAACTGGTCAGAATTGAAGGAATGATGGATGGCGCTAAATACAGGGAAATTCTTGAGGGAAACCTGTTTCAGTCTTCCAGAGATTTGAGACTGGGACGGAGGTTCACCTTCCAGCAGGACAATGACCCTAAGCATACTGCTAAAGCAACAATCGAGTGGTTTAAGGGGAAACATTAAAATGTCTTGGAATGGTCTAGTTTTTTTTTATTATTCCAGGTTGTAAGTCAACAAAATAGGAAAAATGCCAAGGGGGTGAATACTTTCGCAAGCCACTATATAAGGTTAACCTGGTTCCAGATGCTGCGCGGTGACATATCTGGGCTTTATTTAAATATTTGAATGACAGAGGAGTTCAGTGACACCTAGATACCGTAAACCAGAAACCTCCTCCCTCTTTTCCCTCCTTCCCCCCACCCCTCCACCTACTCCCTCCTCAACCACTTACTTTAGTATACCTCTCATTCCAAACATTCACACCTTTCAGAGGATGACAGAAGACCAGTTGAACCCCCTTTTCCCCCTCCTCCTTTCGCCCTCAACCCAACTCTTGACAGTATATAATCCCAGGTCTATGACCCAGGCTTTACCAGTCTTTTGTCACCGTCAACAAGGAGCTGTTGGTTTTGCTAAACACTTCCGTCAAGATGAACAAAATTGTTTTTGGAATCCTTGCAGTTGTTGCATCTTTTATGCTGGGTAAGTCTAATTAATAATCAATGCCACTCGCTCACAAACAAAACTGAGGATGTGATTTGCTTGGACAATATTTTATTTAAATTATTATCATGACAGGGTCAATTTAGCTACAGGTTTGTTCTTTCAACAATTCTCATCCATAGGTATTTTGATGTGTCAGTTCTACTCAGTTTAAAGGGATAGATTACTTTATTAGAGGCACTTTTTGTGTGTTTACTTTCGATTTCGGGTTGTCGTTTCATTTGTAAAGTTTTTATTGAGTTTGTCGGCTGGTTATGTAGCAATGTCCAGCATCTCCTGGCTAGTATTTCTTAAAGCATGTAGCAATGCTAGTGGAAACCGTAAACATCAGCTAGCAGTGTATTCAACAGCATGGAGATGGCAGGGGAGTGGGTGTAGAAGGTAGACAGCACTTTCCCCATGCTTTTGAATACACTGCTAAGTGATTGTTAATTGACTAATTGGTCAGAGAAATTGCTACAGAAACTTTGTAGAGACGTACTCTGTAGGAGTTAACATTTGGTACTGGCAGATTTATCTATGTATCTAGCAGAAACAAACAAGTAACATTTAATCAGTGTCGTGTTTCCTCTCTCACTCTCTCTCTCGCCCCCTCTCTCTCTCTCTGAGTGACCAGACAATGGTCAGCCATTGTGTGTTGTGTGTGAAGCCATGTGATCTGATTGTCTAACCCCACCCAACACTGTGTGTTTCAGTGGAGTCGCTGACATGTAACAAATGCGATGTGGGCATGGTGGGCGTTTGCCTAAATGCTGCTGATCAGGTCTGCACAACCAACACAAGTAGCTGCTTCACTGGAAGAGCCAGTAAGTATTGTAGAATCATGACTCTTTTTTCGATTTTCCAGTTCATTCTTTGCCAACAGGGGTCCTGCGTGATGAACGAGAT
Organism: Coregonus clupeaformis; assembly: GCF_020615455.1. Classification (NCBI taxonomy): domain Eukaryota; kingdom Metazoa; phylum Chordata; class Actinopteri; order Salmoniformes; family Salmonidae; genus Coregonus; species Coregonus clupeaformis. Next base: position 38,027,490 of record NC_059208.1, read on the forward strand.
GTGAACGAGAGGCTTGTAGAATCATGAATGCTACGTGCTTCTAACTCAAATGAACGAAATGAGTCGAAAAGATCAGAGTCAGTAAAAAGAGCTGAAATTCCCATTACTAGATCTAAACTAGAGTTAACTAGATAGTGCCTACAAGTAAACTGATATTTACGGTTTGGAGCTGCAGAGCAAGAATGTCACGTTGCCAGCCACAACGAAAGGTAAGGCAAGGATGTAATGTCAATTGAAAGCTTATGCACGTTTTATGTAAATTGAAATATCGTCCCGGTGCCTCTCCTTAAACTTTCATCAATGGGAATAGCCCCTAATTTACCAATCTAAAAATTGTTAGTTGACATGGCTAATTGAGTGACTGACAGTGACTGACATAACAAGATAAAAAAACTGCAGATGCACAACAAAATGTCACACCTTGTGTACTCTACTATTCTAACACTCAACAGTAAGTTGAGACCCCAACTGAGTTCCAAAAAAAACCGGGAGCCCCGTTTTTGGAAATTGATCTGCGAGCCTACAAAAGGGGGGCCAATTTCACCAGTTGCCCATCCCTGCCCTGCCCTACACAAACACACACACACACACATACACACACACACACAGCATCAGGTTAATTATCATTCTAACCCTCATATCTTCTCTCTCTCTCTAGCCTTCCCCTCCCTCACTACTTTCGTAGGCTTCAACACCCAAGGCTGTCTGGAGGGTGCTATGTGCAACACCACCACCAACGCCACCCTCCTGGGCGCCACCTACACCACCGTCAAGACCTGCTGCGCCACCACCAAGTGCAATCCAGTCACAATCAGCGGCGCAACCTCTGCCAAGCTCTCTGTCACCGCAGCCCTCGGCGCCGCCATGGTGGCCTCCGTGTCGGGCAGCGTGCTGTACTAGAATTAGAACAACTAGAAGACACATTCTGATTCTGATTCCGAAGAACTAGAAGACCGCCCCTACATCGAAATAAAGACTTCACATCCTCCAGCCTGAAATAAATACCAATCCTAGTCTGTCTATACATCATGAAATTACTGTTTTCTTAAACCGGCTTGACAACAGTTTGTTTCGTTCACACTGCATGTTTAAACCGGCTTGACTTGGTTTTATCATGTTTTGATGCTATGCTGTCACATCGTCCTCTCAAGTTGTTTGCCTCCCATCAGAGTATGAGTATCCATAGTCAAGGGCTTTTTGGTTATCAGCTCAATTTTGCAGAGAGAAGCACGTCTCAGAATGCATTAAAGACACTCTTTGTTTTCACACAGTTTCTGTTCCTGAATGTTAAGATACTTATTGTTGTGGAAGTCGATCAGTGTATTTTTGAAGCTGTAACACTGTCACTGTTGATGTGGGTGCGTTGAGAGGAGTCAGACGCAGGACGCATAAGCTAAGTCAAACAAGACTTTACTAAATGTACAATCAGTACAAAAATAAAGTACCTCTAACGAGGAGGCAAAACGACAACGCAACACAGTGCGTTACAATAACAATTCCAGAGTACTGCACAGGATACCACCAACAGACAGGAAATAAAATAACACACAACTAACGAAAACAACCACAGGAAACTTATAAGGCACATAATCAAGACCAAACGGACACAGGTGTAACAGACAGACCAAACCAAACGAACATCGAAACATTCAACGGTGGCAGCTAGTACTCCGGGGGACGACGAACGCCGAAGCCTGCCCGAACAAGGAGGAGGAGCAGCCTCGGCAGATTCCGTGACAGTACCCCCCTTGACGCGCGGCTCCAGCCGTGCGCCGACCCCGGCCTCGGGGGACGGCCAGGAGGACGCGGACCCGGGCGCGTGGGATGACCACGGTGGAACTCAGTCAGGAGGGATGGATCTAGGATGTCCCTCCTAGGCACCCAGCACCGTTCCTCCGGGCCATACCCCTCCCACTCCACGAGATACTGGAGACCTCTCATCCGGCGTCTCAAGTCCAAGATGGTCCGGACCCTGTACGCCGGAGCCCCCTCGATGTCCAATGGGGGCGGAGGGGTCTCTCCTATCTCATCTTCTTGGAGTGGACCAGCTACCACCGGCCTGAGAAGAGACACATGGAACGAGGGGTTAATATTCTTATAATCAATAGGCAGTTGTAACCTGTAACACACCTCGTTCAATCTTCTCAGGACTTTAAAAGGCCCCACAAACCGCCGACCCAGCTTCCGGCAGGGCAGGTGGAGGGGCAGGTTTCGAGTCGAGAGCCAGACTCGATCTCCCGGTGCGTATACCGGTCCCTCACTGCGGTGGCGATCGACGCTCGCCTTCTGTCGACGGATGGCCCGCTGCAAATGGACATGTGCAGCGTCCCACGTCTCCTCCGAGCGCCGAATCCACTCATCCACCGCAGGAGCCTCGATCTGGCTCTCGTGCCATGGTGCCAGAACCGGCTGATACCCTAAAACACACTGGAAAGGTGTTAGATTGGTGGAGGAGTGGCGGAGAGAGTTCTGTGCCATCTCTGCCCAGGGGATATACCTTGACCACTCCTCCGGCCGGCCCTGGCAATAGGACCTCAGAAACCTACCCACATCCTGGTTGACTCGTTCTACCTGCCCATTGCTCTCTGGGTGGTAACCCGAGGTAAGGCTCACCGAGACCCCCAAGCATTCCATGAAAGCCCCCCAGACTCTGGAGGTGAACTGGGGACCTCGGTCAGACACTATATCCTCGGGAACCCCATAGTGCCGGAAAACGTGGGTAAATAGGGCCTCAGCGGTCTGTAGGGCAGTAGGGAGACCCGGCATTGGGAGGAGACGACAGGCCTTGGAAAACCGATCCACAACGACCAAAATGGTGGTATTCCCCTGGGAGGGGGGAAGGTCGGTCACAAAATCCACCGAGAGGTGGGACCATGGTCGTTGTGGAACGGGCAGGGGATGTAACTTTCCCCTGGGCAGGTGTCTAGGCGCCTTACACTGGGCGCACACCGAGCAGGAGGAGACATAAACTCTCACATCCCTAGCTTACGTTGGCCACCAGTATTTCACGCTAAGGCAGTGCACTGTCCGGCCAATACCTGGATGTCCAGAGGAGGGTGATGTATGAGCCCAATAAATAAGTCGGTCACGAACCTCGAGCGGAACGTACGTCCGCCCCACAGGACACTCGGGGGGAGTAGGGTCGGCACGTAACGCCCTCTCGATCTCCGTATCGACCTCCCACACTACCGGAGCCACCAGACAAGACTCCGGCAGTATGGGAGTAGGCTCAATGGACCTCTCCTCTGTGTCATACCGCCGGGACAGGGCGTCTGCCTTACCGTTCTGGGACCCTGGGATGTACGTGATCTTAAAAACAAACCGGGTTAGGAACATGTTCCACCTAGCCTGACGAGGGTTTAGTCTCCTAGCTGCCCGGATGTACTCCAGGTTACGGTGGTCAGTCAGAATGAGGAAAGGGTGTTGAGCCCCCTCAAGCCAATGCCTCCACACCTTTAGGGCCTGAACCACGGCTAACAACTCCCTGTCCCCTACGTCATAATTACGCTCCGCCGGGCTGAGCTTCTTGGAATAGAACGCACAGGGGTGGAGTTTAGGTGGCGTGCCGGACCGTTGCGACAGAACCGCCCCAATACCGGCTTCTGACGCGTCCACCTCCACTTGGAATGGTAAAGCGGGATCCGGAATGCGCCAGCACCGGAGCCGAAGTGAACAGGTCCTTCAGTTTAACAAATGCCCTGTCCGCTTCAGCTGACCACTGCAAACGCACCGGACCCCCCTTTAGCAGGGACGTAATGGGAGCTGCCACCTGTCCAAAACCCCGGATAAATCTCCGGTAGTAATTAGCGAAACCCAAAAACTGCTGCACCTCTTTTACAGTGGTTGGAGTTTGCCAATTACGCACGGCCGACACACGGTCAACCTCTATCTTCACACCAGACGCGGACAATCGATAACCCAAGAAGGAGATGGACTCCTGGAAAAACAAGCATTTCTCTGCCTTGACATACAAGTCATGCTCCAACAGCCTCTTCAACACTCTGCGTACCAGAGTTACATGCTCGGCTCGTGTAGAAGAGTACACTAGGATGTCGTCGATGTACACTACCACACCCTGCCCATGCATGTCCCTGAAAATCTCGTCCACAAAGGATTGAAAGACTGAAGGAGCATTCATTAACCCGTATGGCATGACGAGATATTCGTAATGACCCGAGGTGGTGCTGAATGCTGTTTTCCATTCATCTCCCTCCCTAATGCGCACCAGATTGTACGCGCTCCTGAGATCCAACTTTGTGAAGAACCGCGCTCCGCGTAATGATTCTGTCATAGTCGCAATCAGAGGAAGAGGATAACTGTACTTAACCGTGATCTGATTGATACTACGATAATCAATACACGGGCGCAAACCCCCGTCCTTCTTCTTCACAAAGAAGAAACTCGAGGAAACCGGGGAAGTGGAGGACCATATGTATCCCTGTTCCAAGGACTCGGCTATGTAAGTCTCCATAGCCGCGGTCTCCTCTTGAGACAGGGGATACACACGGCTCCGCGGAAGTGCCGCTCCTGTTTGGAGATCTATCGCACAATCCCCCTGTCTATGAGGTGGCAACCGTGTTGCCCTAGTTTTGCTGAAAACCAGTGCTAAATCCTCATATTCAGGGGGAATGTGCATTGCGGACACATGGTTCGGACTCTCCACCGATGTTGCCCCTATGGAAACACCTAGACATCTCCCTACACACTGGGCAGACCACTCCATAAGAGCCCTCTGTTGCCACGCAATGGTAGGATCATGGGTGCTTAACCAGGGAAGCCCCAGCACCACGGGATACGCAGGAGAGTCGATCAGATAAAACTGAATGATCTCCTCATGACCCCCCTGCGTAATCATCTTCAGTGGTGCTGTGACTTCTCTAATCAACCCCGACCCCAGCGGCCGGCTGTCTAGAGCATGAACTGGGAAAGGGGGTTCCACCGGCAGAAGGGGAATTCCTACCCTAGAACAAAATACACAATCAATAAAATTCCCAGCTACGCCTGAATCTACTAGCGCCTTATGCTGGGAATGAGGTGCCACCTGTGGAAATCTCACAGGTATACACAGGTGTCCAACAGAGAGCTCTGGGTAAGTGGGGCATCTACTCACCTGAAATGACTCCCCAGTGCGTGACCTGTTGTCCCCTCTCCCAGGAGACCCTCCCCAACACCTAGCCGCAGTGTGCCCTCCACGGCCACAGTTGGTGCAGGGGACGGCCCCCCTCGGGTTCTCTCTCCTCCTCTCCCTAGCGCCTGCACCCCTGAGCTCCATGGGAATCGGCTCGGCGGTGCTGGAGGATGGAATGGACGACCCCCATTCGGGACGTCCGCGGGTAGCCAGCAGGGTGTCGAGACGGATGGACATGTCCACCAACTGGTCGAAGGTGAGGTTGGTGTCCCTGCAGGCCAGCTCACGACGAACGTCCTCTCGTAGGCTGCATCGATAATGGTCGATGAGGGCCCTCTCATTCCATCCCGCATCTGCCGCTAGCGTCCGGAACTCCAGGGCGAACTCCTGGGCACTCCTCTTCCCCTGTCGGAGGTGGAACAGACGCTCCCCCGCCGCCTTCCCCTCAGGTGGATGATCGAACACTGCCCTGAAGCGGCGGGAGAACTCCGCGTAGGTGATGGTAGCGGCGTCTATCCCCTCCATTCGGCGTTAGCCCACTCCAACGCCTTGCCGGAGAGACAGGAGATGAGGGCGGAGACGCTCGTATCCCGAGGGCGCCGGGTGTATGGTGGCCAGGTAGAGTTCCACCTGCAGGAGGAATCCCTGACACCCGGCTGCGGTACCATCATATGCCCTCGGGAGCGAGAGCCGAATGCCGCTGGGTTCCGGTACTGGGAGAGGAGGACTGGCCGATGGTGATGGTAAGGTGTGTGAAGATGTGGGCACCTCTCCAGTAACCAAACGGCGCAGCGTGTTGGACAAATCGTTCATGGCGGCCCCAAGTTGCTGGATCATGGTGTCTTGATTGCTGATCCGTTCCTTGAGGGACTTGGGTGCCACCGCTGCTCCTGCTGACTCCATGGTGGTGTGTTATTCTGTCACTGTTGATGTGGTTGCGTTGAGAAGAGTCAGACGCAGGACGCATAAGCTAAGTCAAACAAGACTTTACTAAATGTACAATCAGTACAAAAATAAAGTACCTCTAACGAGGAGGCAAAACGACAACGCAACACAGTGCGTTACAATAACAATTCCAGAGTACTGCACAGGATACCACCAACAGACAGGAAATAAAATAACACACAACTAACGAAAACAACCACAGGAAACTTATAAGGCACATAATCAAGACCAAACGGACACAGGTGTAACAGACAGACCAAACCAAACGAACATCGAAACATTCAACGGTGGCAGCTAGTACTCCGGGGACGACGAACGCCGAAGCCTGCCTGAACAAGGAGGAGGAGCAGCCTCGGCAGATTCCGTGACAAACACTGAATTCTTAAACCTTCCATGTGTTTTTTATTTATTTATCCTTAAGTTACTACAATCATCTGTGGTGCGTGTATTATGGAATGAAAATAAAGAAAATCCTAGAAAGGATTCTTTCGTTTTTTGCTGTTTTGAATTATCAAAAGTTTTGTAATAAAAAATTATTACTCACTTTGGTGCAATTTTCACGTGGTACATTTTCACAACTCTTAGCACAAAAATCAAAACAGATAATCAAAATGAATCATGTTTCAAAACTCTAAGTACATTTTCAATTGACTGAGTACAACAAACAAATTCACAAAGTCACTTGTTCACTGCACCAGATCACTAAAAGTCTATATCGGTGGGCGGCAGGTAGCCTAACAGATAGTTTGCTGGTTCAAATCCCAGAGCCGACTAGGTGAAAAATCTGTCGATGTGCCCCTGAGCAATTCACTTAACCCTTATTGCTTCTGTAAGTCGCTCTGGATAAGAGTATTGTATTTATTAGGGATCTCCACTAGTTGCTGCCAAGGCAGCAGCTACTCTTCCTGGCGTCCAAACAAATTAAGGCAATTACATCACACAAAAACAAAAATAAAACAGTATATCATATAACATTATTACACCACTACATATCTACATTACAAAATGTATACCACAACAATATTACAATGTATGTGCGTGTGCTAGCGTGTTTGCGTATGTGTGTTTCTTCACAGTCTGCGTTGTTCCATAAAGTGTAGTTTTTAAAATCTGATTTTACTACTTGCACAAGTTACTTGATGTGGAATAGAGTTCCATGTATTTATGGCTCTGTGTAGTACTGTGTGTTTCCCAGAGTCTGTTCTGAACTTGGGGACTGTGAAGAGACCCCTGTTGGCATGTCTTGTGGGGTATGCATGGGCGTCTGAGCTGTGTGCTAGTCGTTTTCAGTGCTTTCAACATGTCAATACCTTTCAAAAGACAAGAAGTGATGCAGTCAATCTCTCCTCTACTTTGAGCCAGGAGAGACTGACATGCATGTCACTGATGTCAGCCCTCCATGTACATTTAAGGGCCAGCCGTGCTGCTCTGTTCTGGGCCAAATGTAATTTGCCTATGTCCCTCTTTGTGGCACTTGACCAAAAAAAACTAGGGCCTGTAGGACTTGTTTTGTTGATAGCAATGTCAAGAAAGTAGTGCTTTATTACTTATTACTGACAGACCTCTCCCCATCTTTGCTACCGTTGCATCAATATGTTTTGACCATGACAGTTTACAATCCAGGGTTACACCAAGCAGTTTAGTCTCCTCAACCTACCCAATTTTCACATGATTCATTACAAGATTTAGTTGAGGTTTAGGGTTTAGTGAATGATTTGTCCCAAATACAATGCTTTTAGTTTTTTAAATATTTTGTACTAGCTTGTTACTTACATTTTTACATTTTTAGTCATTTAGCAGACGCTCTTATCCAGAGCGACTTACAGTTAATGAGTGCCCTTCCCTATAAGCGTGCTGAAAGTCAGTTGTTAAAGGAAAGGTTCACCCATTTTGAATGTTATATTGTTTTTGTGCATCTTTGAGTGATGTTCTATCGATTCCCTGGGTCATTTCATGTTTTCATGTGTATCTGAGTTATTGGCGTTCAAGCAGGCAGAAATCCATCCGGTATGATGTAGCACTGTGATAAAGTCGCTGTCACTACACTGGAAGATAATAGGAATATAACTTTTATATTGCGAAAATGTCTATCATACATGTCGGATTTCAGTACTGGCCGATGTCATAACTCGGGAAGATGTCTTCTCTCGAATGAGCCATTGATCATATTTTTGCGATTTTACAGCTAACTAGCTACTTTACATGCTGATATTGTCTTTGGTATTATTGTGTGTAGCTACGTTTGCTAACTAGCTAGCCAGCCCATAGAGAGAGAATTGCATTGTTAATTTTGTGTCGACTTGAGCTGCAACAGATTTCCACAACCTTATTATAATGCCAGAATAAAAAATTTGTTCACAAAAAATATTGTTCTCACATATTAGTGTTATTTATCACTGTAAATTAAATGAATGACACACACACACACTAAGATCCTACAGAAGATGTCCCCTGGCGACCTAATCATGGCAGATAAAGTCTTCAATATCTATGATATTGTATGGCCGTGGGTTGTAGGTCTTGTAGTTGAAGAAGCTGGCACAATGTGCCATCAGTGTATTAGACTGTAAACTTGAATGCTGAGACTGCATTACCCAAGGGGATGAGACTGCATTACTCCACTGTATCATATTACCATTTTAATAAATATATATATAGCCTATATAAAGGAAGATAAGCTTAGGCCTATCCCCAGAGAGATAGAGAGAGATAGAGATAAAGTGGGGGAAAAAAGTATTTAGTCAGCCACCAATTGTGCAAGTTCTCCCACTTAAAAAGATGAGAGAGGCCTGTAATCTTCATCATAGGTACACGTCAACTAACAGACAAATTGAGGAAAAAAATCCAGAAAATCACATTGTAGGATTTTTAATGAATTTATTTGCAAATTATGGTGGAAAATAAGTATTTGGTCACCTACAAACAAGCAATATTTCTGGCTCTCACAGACCTGTAACTTCTTCTTTAAGAGGCTCCTCTGTCCTCCACTCGTTACCTGAATTAATGGCACCTGTTTGAACTTGTTATCAGTATAAAAGACACCTGTCCACAACCTCAAACAGTCACACTCCAAACTCCATTATGGCCAAGACCAAAGAGCTGTCAAAGGACACCAGAAACAAAATTGTAGACCTGCACCAGGCTGGGAAGACTGAATCTAAAATAGGTAAGCAGCTTGGTTTGAAGAAATCAACTGTGGGAGCAATTATTAGGAAATGGAAGACATACAAGACCACTGATAATCTCCCTCGATCTGGGGCTCCACGCAAGATCTCACCCCGTGGGGGTCAAAATGATCACAAGAACGGTGAGCAAAAATCCCAGAACCACACGGGGGGGACCTAGTGAATGACCTGCAGAGAGCTGGGACCAAAGTAACAAAGCCTACCATCAGTAACACACTACGCCGCCAGGGACTCAAATCCTGCAGTGCCAGACGTGTCCCCCTGCTTAAGCCAGTACATGTCCAGGCCCGTCTGAAGTTTGCTAGAGTGCATTTGGATGATCCAGAAGAGGATTGGGAGAATGTCATATGGTCAGATGAAACCAAAATAGAACTTTTTGGTAAAAACTCAACTCGGCGTGTTTGGAGGACAAAGAATGCTGAGTTGCATCACATATTGCAACACCATACCTACTGTGAAGCATGGGGGTGGAAACATCATGCTTTGGGGCTGTTTTTCTGCAAAGGGACCAGGACGACTGATCCGTGTAAAGGAAAGAATGAATGGGGCCATGTATCGTGAGATTTTGAGTGAAAACCTCCTTCCATCAGCAAGGGCATTGAAGATGAAACGTGGCTGGGTCTTTCAGCATGACAATGATCCCAAACACACCGCCCGGCACCGAAGGAGTGGCTTCGTAAGAAGCATTTCAAGGTCCTGGAGTGGCCTAGCCAGTCTCCAGATCTCAACCCCATAGAAAATCTTTGGAGGGGAGTTGAAAGTCCGTGTTGCCCAGCGACAGCCCCAAAACATCACTACTCTAGAGGAGATCTGCATGGAGGAATGGGCCAAAATACCAGCAACAGTGTGTGAAAACCTTGTGAAGACTTACAGAAAACATTTGACCTGTGTCATTGCCAACAAAGGGTATATAACAAAGTATTGAGAAACTTTTGTTATTGACCAAATACTTATTTTCCACCATAATTTGCAAATAAATTCATTAAAAATCCTACAATGTGATTTTCTGGAAAAAAATTCTAATTTTGTCTGTCATAGTTGACGTGTACCTATGATGAAAATTACAGGCCTCTCTCATCTTTTTAAGTGGGAGAACTTGCACAATTGGTGGCTGACTAAATACTTTTTTCCCCCACTGTATGCTGGTGGCATGTTACAACACCAATATGCATTTTTTTATGTCAGATGGCTGCTGCATCTGCTATACAGATATACAGCGCATTCTTAAAGTATTCAGACCCCTTTACTTTTTCCACATTTTGTTACATTACAGCCTTATTCTAAAATTGATTAAATTGTTTTTTTCCCCTCATAAATCTACACACAATACCCCATAATGACAAAGCAAAAACACACTTTTTGATTATTTTTTTCAAATTTATAAAAATTAGATCAGACCCTTTACTCAGTACTTTGTTAAAGCACCTTTGTCAGTGATTGCGGCTTCATGTCTTCTTGGGTATGACACTACAAGCTTGGCACACCTGAATTTGGGGAGTCTCTCCCATTCTTACATTTTAGCAGACGCTCTTATCCAGAGCAATTAGGGTTAAGTGCCTTGCTCAAGGGCACATCGACAGATTTTTCACCTAGTCAGCTCGGGGATTAGAACCAGCGACCTTTAGGTTACTGGCACAACGCTCTTAACCACTAAGCTACCTGCCGCTTCTTCTCTGCAGATCCTCTCAAGCTCTGTCATGTTGGATGGGGAGCGTCGCTGCAGAGCGATTTTCAGGTCTCTCCAGAGATGTTAGATCGGGTTCAAGTCCGGGCTCTGGCTGGGCCACTCAAGGACATTCAGAGACTTTTCCCGAAGCCACTCCTGCGTTGCCTTGGCTGTGTGCTTCAGGCCGTTGTCCTGTTGGAAGGTGAACCTTCGCTCCAGTCTGAGGTCTTGAGTGCTCTGGAGCAGGTTTCCATCAAGGATCTCTCTGTACTTTGCTCTGTTTATCTTTCCCTTGATCCTGACTAGTCTCCCACTCCCTGCCGCTGAAAAACATCCCCATAGCATGATGCTGCCACCCTCATTCTTCACCGTAGGGATGGTGCCAGGTTTCCTCCAGACGTGACATTTGGTATTCAGGCCAAAGACTTCAATCTTGGTTTCATCAGAATCTTGTTTCTCATGGTCTGAGAGTCCTTTATGTGGCTTTTGGCAAACTCCAAGCGGGCTGTCATGTGCCTTTTACTGAGAAGTGGCTTCCATCTGGCCACTCTACCATAAAGACCTGATTGGTGGAGTGCTGCAGAGATGGTTGTCCTTCTGGAAGGTTCTCCCATCTCCACAGAGGAACTCTGGAGCTCTGTCAGAGTGACCATTGGGTTCTTGGTCACCTCCCTGACCAAGGCCCTTCCCCCCTGATTGCTCAGTTTGGCCAGGGTGGCCCGCTCTAGGAAGAGTCTTGGTGGTTCCAAATTTCTTCCATTTAAGAATGAGGGAGGCCAATGTTTTTTGGGGGACCTTCAATGCTGCAGAAATGTTTTGCTACCCTTCCCCATATCTGTGCCTCGACACAATCCTGTCTCGGAGCTCTACGGACAATTCCTTCGACCTCATGGCTTGGTTTTTGCTCTGACATACACTGTCAACTGTGGGAGCTTATATAGACAGGTGTATGCCTTCCAAATCATGTCCAATCAATTTAATTTACCACAGGTAGACTCCAATCAAGTTGTGGAAACATCTTAAGGATGATCAATGGAAAGAGGATGCACATGAGCTCAATTTCGAGTCTCATAGCAAAGGGTCTGAATACTTATGTAAATAAGGTATTTCTGTTTTTAATTATTAATATATTTTCAACAATTTCTAAAAACGTGTTTTCGATTTGTCATTATGGGGTATTGTGTGTAGATTGATGACGAAAAATATTTATTTAATCCATTATAGAATAAGACTGTAACGTAACAAAATGTGGAAAAGTCAAGGGGTCTGAATACTTTCCGAATGCACTGTAGACATACAGAAGGAGGGTAGTTCGTCAATTTTCAATACAAATATTTTGTTTAAAGATAAGCATTATATTGTTTGAATATAGGAGTAACTCTGGTAGGCCTGAAACAGTCCTCCTCGCCTCAAGTCAGTTGGAGTGATGGTGTGCACTGCCTTCATATCATAGGCTTGCAGTAGCTAAAGCTTAATAATAGCCACACCACACCACACCAAACATTCACAAAAGTTTCTCAACTTTATTAGGGTAATATCAAAAGTAAGTCAAGCCATTGTTTAAAGGGAAAATAGGAGCAGAAAAGCACATGTAAACCAGGGACAAAATGGACTACCCTCCCCTGTGCCCCCCAATAAACCCAAACCCTCCCCAGAGCAAAAACAAAAGTTTGACAACACTCCCCTATTTTGGACCACCCCTCCCTCTCAGTAAATTTCAATCTGTCCCTAACAGTGGTCGGATCTGAATGCATATGGATGTCCAGTAAATTTCTCAAATGTCCGGTAAATTAAAATCTTCCCTGTCATGTTGTCCGGCGCCAAATTTTCCTAAACGAAACTCTGAAATGGCATATTGTTTTTATGAAGATGTTAGAATATTTACATGAAAATCTGTCACCAATTGGATGGAAACCTAGCTAGCGCGCTAGTCCAGTGTCACTTTGATTATGCCTGCACATCATAGTTCACCAGCAGCTCCAAACATCTAAGAATAAGCTACCAGCCAAACAAGCTTGTAAAAATTGTATTGTAACTGCCCCCTCATACTCAACTGGAGATGGAGCATTTTTTCGTTTTTATCTCTGTAATGTGTCTGTATCTATGTAATTGTATATGTATTTATCTATAAAATAAGGACCACAATGGAAATAAGTCCCCGACTTTATTGTGTAATCACGGTCACTTTTTAAAATCTTTGTGTATATACAGTGGGGGAAAAAAGTATTTAGTTAGCCACCAATTGTGCAAGTTCTCCCACTTAAAAAGATGAGAGAGGCCTGTAATTTTCATCATAGGTACATGTCAACTATGACAGACAAAATGAGAATTTTTTTTCCAGAAAATCACATTGTAGGATTTTTAATGAATTTATTTGCAAATTATGGTGAAAAATAAGTATTTGGTCAATAACAAAAGTTTCTCAATACTTTGTTATATACCCTTTGTTGGCAATGACACAGGTCAAATGTTTTCTGTAAGTCTTCACAAGGTTTTCACACACTGTTGCTGGTATTTTGGCCCATTCCTCCATGCAGATCTCCTCTAGAGCAGTGATGTTTTGGGGCTGTCGCTGGGCAACACAGACTTTCAACTCCCTCCAAAGATTTTCTATGGGGTTGAGATCTGGAGACTGGCTAGGCCACTCCAGGACCTTGAAATGCTTCTTACGAAGCCACTCCTTCGTTGCCCGGGCGGTGTGTTTGGGATCATTGTCATGCTGAAAGACCCAGCCACGTTTCATCTTCAATGCCCTTGCTGATGGTAGGAGGTTTTCACTCAAAATCTCACAATACATGGCCCCATTCATTCTTTCATTTACGCGGATCAGTCGTCCTGGTCCCTTTGCAGAAAAACAGCCCCAAAGCATGATGTTTCCACCCCCATGCTTCACAGTAGGTATGGTGTTCTTTGGATGCAACTCAGCATTCTTTGTCCTCCAAACACGACGAGTTGAGTTTTTACCAAAAAGTTCTATTTTGGTTTCATCTGACCATATGACATTCTCCCAATACTCTTCTGGATCATCCAAATGCACTCTAGCAAACTTCAGACGGGCCTGGACATGTCTGGCACTGCAGGATTTGAGTCCCTGGCGGCGTAGTGTGTTACTGATGGTAGGCTTTGTTACTTTGGTCCCAGCTCTCTGCAGGTCATTCACTAGGTCCCCCCGTGTGGTTCTGTGATTTTTGCTCACCGTTCTTGTGATCATTTTGACCCCACGGGGTGAGATCTAACTGTAAGTCGCTCTGGATAAGAGCGTCTGCTAAATGACTAAAATGTAAATGTAAAATGAGAACAAGTATTTGATACACTGCCGATTCTGCAGGTTTTCCTACTTACAAAGCATGTAGAGGTCTGTAATTTTTATCATAGGTACACTTCAACTGTGAGAGACGGAATCTAAAACAACAATCCAGAAAATCACATTGTATGATTTTTAAGTAATTAATTTGCATTTTATTGCATGACATAAGTATTTGATACATCAGAAAAGCAGAACTTAATATTTGGTACAGAAACCTTTGTTTGCAATTACAGAGATCATACGTTTCCTGTAGGTCTTGACCAGGTTTGCACACACTGCAACAGGGATTTTGGCCCACTCCTCCATACAGACCTTCTCCAGATCCTTCAGGTTTCGGGGCTGTCGCTGGGCAATACAGACTTTCAGCTCCCTCCAAAGATGTTCTATTGGGTTCAGGTCTGGAGACTGGCTAGGCCACTCCAGGACCTTGAGATGCTTCTTACGGAGCCACTCCTTAGTTGTCCTGGCTGTGTGTTTCGGGTCGTTGTCATGCTGGAAGACCCAGCCAGGACCCATCTTCAATGCTCTTACTGAGGGAAGGAGGTTGTTGGCCAAGATCTCGCGATACATGGCCCCATCCATCCTCCCCTCAATATGGTGCAGTCGTCCTGTCCCCTTTGCAGAAAAGCATCCCCAAAGAATGATGTTTCCATCTCCATGCTTCACGGTTGGGATGGTGTTCTTGGGGTTGTACTCATCCTTCTTCTTCCTCCAAACACGGCGAGTGGAGTTTAGACCAAAAAGCTATATTTTTGTCTCATCAGACCACATGACCTTCTCCCATTCCTCCTCTGGATCATCCAGATGGTCATTGGCAAACTTCAGACGGGCCTGGACATGCGCTGGCTTGAGCAGGGGGACCTTGCGTGCGCTGCAGGATTTTAATCCATGACGGCGTAGTGTGTTACTAATGGTTTTCTTTGAGACTGTGGTCCCAGCTCTCTTCAGGTCATTGACGTGTAGTTCTGCCGTGTAGTTCTGGGCTGATCCCTCACCTTCCTCATGATCATTGATGCCCCACGAGGTGAGATCTTGCATGGAGCCCCAGACCGAGGATGATTGACCGTCATCTTGAACGTCTTCCATTTTCTAATAATTGCGCCAACAGTTGTTGCCTTCTCACCAAGCTGCTTGCCTATTGTCCTGTAGCCCATTCCAGCCTTGTGCAGGTCTACAATTTTATCCCTGATGTCCTTACACAGCTCTCTGGTCTTGGCCATTGTGGAGATGTTGGAGTCTGTTTGATTGAGTGTGTGGACAGGTGTCTTTTAAACAGGTAACGAGTTCAAACAGGTGCAGTTAATACAGGTAATGAGTGGAGAACAGGAGGGCTTCTTAAAGAAAAACTAAAATTTCTTGGTGGTTCCAAACTTCTTCCATTTAAGAATGAGGGAGGCCAATGTTTTTTGGGGGACCTTCAATGCTGCAGAAATGTTTTGCTACCCTTCCCCATATCTGTGCCTCGACACAATCCTGTCTCGGAGCTCTACGGACAATTCCATCGACCTCATGGCTTGGTTTTTGCTCTGACATACACTGTCAACTGTGGGACCTTATATAGACAGGTGTATGCCTTCCAAATTTACATTTTAGTCATTTAGCAGACGCTCTTATCCAGAACGACTTACAGTTAGTGATTACATATTTTTTTTATACTGGCCCCCCGTGGGAATCAAACCCACAACCCTGGCGTTGCAAACGCCATGCTCTATCAACTGAGCTACATCCCTGCCGGCCATTCCCTCCCCTACCCTGGACGACGCTGGGCCAATTGTGCACCGCCCATGAGTCTCCTGGTCGCGGCCGGCTGCGACAGAGCCTGGATTCGAACCAGGATCTCTAGTGGCACAGTTAGCACTGCGATGCAGTGCCTTAGACCACTGCGCCACTCAGGAGTCTATCATGTCCAATCAATTTAATTTACCACAGGTAGACTCCAATCAAGTTGTGGAAACATCTTAAGGATGATCAATGGAAAGAGGATGCACATGAGCTGAATTTCGAGTCTCATAGCAAAGGGTCTGAATAATTATGTAAATAAGGTATTTCTGTTTTTTATTATTAATATATTTGCAACAATTTCTAAAAACGTGTTTTGGCTTTGTCATTATGGGGTATTGTGTGTAGATTGATGACGAAAAATATTTATTTAATCCATTATAGAATAAGACTGTAACGTAACAAAATGTGGAAAAGTCAAGGGGTCTGAATACTTTCCGAATGCACTGTAGACATACAGAAGGAGGGTAGTTCGTCAATTTTCAATACAAATATTTTGTTTAAAGATAAGCATTATATTGTTTGAATATAGGAGTAACTCTGGTAGGCCTGAAACAGTCCTCCTCGCCTCAAGTCAGTTGGAGTGATGGTGTGCACTGCCTTCATATCATAGGCTTGCAGTAGCTAAAGCTTAATAATAGCCACACCACACCACACCAAACATTCACAAAAGTTTCTCAACTTTATTAGGGTAATATCAAAAGTAAGTCAAGCCATTGTTTAAAGGGAAAATAGGAGCAGAAAAGCACATGTAAACCAGGGACAAAATGGACTACCCTCCCCTGTGCCCCCCAATAAACCCAAACCCTCCCCAGAGCAAAAACAAAAGTTTGACAACACTCCCCTATTTTGGACCACCCCTCCCTCTCAGTAAATTTCAATCTGTCCCTAACAGTGGTCGGATCTGAATGCATATGGATGTCCATTAAATTTCTCAAATGTCTGGTAAATTAAAATCTTCCCTGTCATGTTGTCCGGCGCCAAATTTTGAAATGGCATATTGTTTTTATGAAGATGTTAGAATATTTACATGAAAATCTGTCACCAATTGGATCGAAACCTAGCTAGCGCGCTAGTCCAGTGTCACTTTGATTATGCCTGCACATCATAGTTCACCAGCAGCTCCAAACATCTAAGAATAAGCACAGCTCTCTGGTCTTGGCCATTGTGGAGATGTTGGAGTCTGTTTGATTGAGTGTGTGGACAGGTGTCTTTTATACAGGTAACGAGTTCAAACAGGTGCAGTTAATACAGGTAATGAGTGGAGAACAGGAGGGCTTCTTAAAGAAAAACTAAAATTTCTGTGAGAGCCGGAATTCTTACTGGTTGGTAGGTGATCAAATACTTATGTCATGCAATAAAATGCAAATTAATTACTTTAAAATCATACAATGTGATTTTCTGGATTTTTGTTTTAGATTCCGTCTCTCACAGTTGAAGTGTACCTATGATAAAAATTACAGACCTCTACATGCTTTGTAAGTAGGAAAACCTGCAAAATCGGCAGTGTATCAAATACTTGTTCTCCCCACTGTATGTATTTTTTTACTGACAAATCAAATCAATCAATCCAAACTGTGCAGCGGCCAATTGATGAATGGAAAGAGACATCTGTTACATAACACCAAAAAGTGTAATGACATTCGGAGATTGTCAAGCCAAGCCTTCGATACTGGGTAATCCTACAAGTTAGGGAGGGATGTAGTTTCTGTTTGTTGAGATTGACATAGTCTATTTATTGTGATGTTGAAAACGCAAACCATGATATTGAAGTGCCCGAAGTCGGTATGCTTTGTTTATTGGTTGTGTGGTGCATTGGCACAGAAATGTGTTTCTGAAAAATGTGTTACATATATTTTATATAATTATAAATATGGCATCAAAATGTTGAAAATCTGATTTCCCCCTAGGTGATCATTGTCTGCAGCCGGCTCTGATTGTAGTATAATGAAACAGGCAGGGAGAGTGAGCTCGTCTATGGTTGTCAGCGAACCCCCAACCTTATGGCTCGTAGCCCTGCAAATGCATGCTGAAGTGGCAAAGTCGAAGTCCTCGTTCATAAACAAAGTGTCACTACAGTTATTATTATTTGTGGTCGTAAACATTATTTTGAGTTAATTATATGAGGGGGGTGTTCAATTGATTAAATGTCTTCCTCTGAGCAATTGTATAACAATAATATTTATCCCCAAAAATAGCATACAATATATCTCAGTATTTAAATCATTTTATTTTATACAGTCTTTTTTGCTTATCTTTATCAAGGGTGGCAATCATTTTGGAGGTGACTGTAGTATGTACAGATACAGCCTGAGACAATATATTGTGGGACTGGAATGTAAAGTGATATGTATAGGACTTTTATTGTGATATTCGTCCACCTGTATTCAAATTGGCTCCTGTATTCGAAGGGCTTCTGGGGAGAACAGTAGTCAAAGCTGCCATGAGGTAGTGTGTGGAGGTGTCACTAAGCTATCTACCGTTATTATTTATTTTATGTCCCCTTGAGTTATGCAAAGTCTCATCATTCAAGTTTACAGTCTAATGCACTGATGGCACATTGTGCCAGCTTCTTCAACTACAAGACCTACAACCCACGGCCATACAATATCATAGACTTTATCTGCCATGATCTTCTGTAGGATCTTAGTGTGTGTGTGTCATTCATTTAATTTACAGTGTTAAATAACACTAATATGTGAGGACAATATTTTTTGTGACAAATATTGTATTCTGGCATTATAATACGGTTGTGGAAATCTGTTGCAGCTCAAGTCGACTACAAAATTCACAATGCAATTCTCTCTCTATGGGCTGGCTAGCTAGATAGCAAACGTAGCTACACACAATAATACCAAAGACAATATCAGCATGTAAAGTAGCTAGTTAGCTGTAAAATCGCAAAACTATGATCAATGGCTCATTCAAGAGAAGACATCCTCCCGAGTTATGACATCGGCCAGTATTGAAATCTGACATGTATGATAGACATTTTCACAATATAAAAGTCGTATTCCTATTAACTTCCAGTGTAGTGACAGCAACTTTATCACAGTGCTACATCATACCGGCCGGATTTCTGCCTGCTTGAACGCCAATAACTCAGATACACATGAAAACATGAAATGACCCAGGGAATCGATAGAACATCACTCAGAGATGCACAAAAACCATATAACATTCAAAATGGGTGAACCTTTCCTTTAACAACTGACTTTCAGCACGCTTATAGGGAAGGGCATTCAGTATCTACAGCACTTACACAAATGACTGATGATTGGCTGAACGAAATTGATAATAAGAAGATTGTGGGAGCTGTTTTGTTAGACTTCAGTGCAGCTTTTGACATTATCGATTATAATCTGCTACTGGAAAAACGTATTTGTTATGGCTTTAAATCTCATGCTATATCGTGGATTGAGTTACCTGTCTACCAGAACACAGAGGGTGATCTTTAATGGAAGCCTCTCCAACATAATCCAGGTAGAGTTGGACATTCCCCAGGGCTGCTGTCTAGGCCCCTTACTTTTTTCAATCTTTACTAATGACCTGCCACTGGCACTGAGTAAACCCTGTGTGTCTATGTATGCTGATGACTCAACATTATACACATCAGCTACCACAGCAAGTGAAACCACTCCAACACTTAACAAAGAGCTGCAGTCAGTTTTAGAATGTAATAAGTAATAAGCTAGTACAAAATAATTAAAAAACTAAAAGCATTGTATTTTGGACAAATCATTCACTAAACCCTAAACCTCAACTAAATCTTGTAATGAATAATGTGGTAATTGAGCAAGTTGAGGAGACTAAACTGCTTGGTGTAACCCTGGATTGTAAACTGTCATGGTCAAAACATATCAATGCAACGGTAGCAAAGATGGGGAGAGGTATGTCAGTAATAAGTAATAAAGTGCTACTTTCTTGACATTGCTATCAACAAAACAAGTCCTACAGGCCCTAGTTTTTTTTGGCATCTGGACTACTGTCCAGTCATATGGTCAAGTGCCACAAAGAGGGACATAGGCAAATTACATTTGGCCCAGAACAGAGCAGCACAGCTGGCCCTTAAATGTACACGGAGGGCTGACATCAGTGACATGCATGTCAGTCTCTCCTGGCTCAAAGTAGAGGAGAGATTGACTGCATCACTTCTTGTCTTTTGAAAGGTATTGACATGTTGAAAGCACTGAGCTGTCTGTTCAAACGACTAGCACACAGCTCAGACGCCCATGCATACCCCACAAGACATGCCAACAGGGGTCTCTTCACAGTCCCCAAGTTCTGAACAGACTCTGGGAAACACACAGTACTACACAGAGCCATGACTACATGGAACTCTATTCCACATCAAGTAACTCGTGCACGTAGCAAAATCAGATTTAAAAAACTACACTTTATTGAACAACACGGACTATGGAGAAACACACATACGCAAACACGCTAGCACACCCACATACATTGTAATATTGTTGTGGTATACATTTTGTAATGTAGATATTTTTGTTTTTGTGTGATGTAATTGCCTTAATTTGTTTGGACCCCAGGAAGAGTAGCTGCTGCCTTGGCAGCAACTAGTAGATATCCCTAATAAATACAATACTCTTATCCAGAGCGACTTACAGAAGCAATAAGGGTTAAGTGAATTGCTCAGGGGCACATCGACAGATTTTTCCCCTAGTCGGCTCTGGGATTCGAGCCAGCTAACTTTCCGTTAGGATACCTGCCGCCCACCGATATAGACTTTTAGTGATCTGGTGCAGTGAACAATTGACTTTGTGAATTTATTTCTTAGAGTTTTGAAACATTATTCATTTTGATTATCTGTTTTGATTTTTGTGCTAAGAGTTGTGAAAATGTACCACGTGAAAATTGCACCAAAGTGAGTGAAAAAATATGTATTACAAAACTTTTGAAAATTCAAAACAGCAAAAAACTAAAGATTCCTTTCTAGGATTTTCTTTATTTTCATTCCATAATATACGCACCACAGATGATTGTAGTAACTTAAGGATAAATAAATAAAAAAACACATGGAAGGTTTAAGAATTCAGTGTTACAGCTTCAACAATACACTGATCGACTTCCACAACAATAAGTATCTTAACATTCAGGAACAGAAACTGTGTGAAAACAAAGAGTGTCTTTAATGCATTCTGAGACGTGCTTCTCTCTGCAAAATTTGAGCTGATAACTGAAAAGCCCTTGACTATGGATACTCAGTGCATTACTCTGATGGGAGGCAAACAACTTGAGAGGACGATGTGACAGCATAGCATCAAAACATGAGAAAACCAAGTCAAGCCGGTTTAAACATGCAGTGTGAACGAAACAAACTGTTGTCAAGCCGGTTTAAGAAAACAGTAATTTCATGATGTATAGACAGACTAGGATTGATATTTATTTCAGGCTGGAGGATGTGAAGTCTTTATTTTCGATGTAGGGGCGGTCTTCTAGTTCTTCGGAATCAGAATCAGAATGTGTCTTCTAGTTGTTCTAATTCTAGTACAGCACGCTGCCCGACACGGAGGCCACCAGGGCGGCGCCGAGGGCTGCGGTGACAGAGAGCTTGGCAGAGGTTGCGCCGCTGATTGTGACTGGGTTGCACTTGTTGGTGGCGCAGCAGGTCTTGACGGTGGTGTAGGTGGCGCCCAGGAGGGTGGCGTTGGTGGTGGTGTTGCACATAGCACCCTCCAGACAGCCTTGGGTGTTGAAGCCTACGAAAGTAGTGAGGGAGGGGAAGGCTAGAGAGAGAGAGAGAAGATATGAGGGTTAGAATGATAATTAACCTGATGCTGTGTGTGTGTGTGTATGTGTGTGTGTGTGTGTTTGTGTAGGGCAGGGCAGGGATGGGCAACTGGTGAAATTGGCCCCCCTTTTGTAGGCTCGCTGATCAATTTCCAAAAACGGGGCTCCCGGTTTTTTTTGGAACTCAGTTGGGGTCTCAACTTACTGTTGAGTGTTAGAATAGTAGAGTACACAAGGTGTGACATTTTGTTGTGCATCTGCAGTTTTTTATCTTGTTATGTCAGTCACTCAATTAGCCATGTCAACTAACAATTTTTAGATTGGTAAGTTAGGGGCTATTCCCATTGATGAAAGTTTAAGGAGAGGCACCGGGACGATATTTTAATGTACATAAAACGTGCATAAGCTTTCAATTGACATTACATCCTTGCCTTACCTTTCGTTGTGGCTGGCAACGTGACATTCTTGCTCTGCAGCTCCAAACCGTAAATATCAGTTTACTTGTAGCCACTATCTAGTTAGCTCTAGTTTAGATCTAGTAATGGGAATTTCAGCTCTTTTTACTGACTCTGATCTTTTCGACTCATTTCGTTCATTTGAGTTAGTAGCACGTAGGATTCATGATTCAACAAGCCTCTCGTTCACATCTCGTTCATCACGCAGGACCCCTGTCGGCAAAGAATGAACTGGAAAATCGAAAAAGAGTCATGATTCTACAATACTTACTGGCTCTTCCAGTGAAGCAGCTACTTGTGTTGGTTGTGCAGACCTGATCAGCAGCATTTAGGCAAACGCCCACCATGCCCACATCGCATTTGTTACATGTCAGCGACTCCACTGAAACACACAGCGGTGGGTGGGGTTAGACAATCAGATCACATTGCTTCACACACAACACACAATGGCTGACCATTGTCTGGTCACTCAGAGAGAGAGAGAGAGGGGGCGAGAGAGAGAGTGAAAGTTGAAACTTCTGAGTGTAATGTTTACTGTTAATATTTATTGTTTATTTCACTTTTGTTTACTATCTACTTCCCTTGCTTTGGCAATGTTAACACACGTTTCCCATGCCAATAAAGCCCTTAAATTGAAATTGAATTGAGTGAGAGAGGAAACATGACACTGATTAAATGTTAATTGTTTGTTTCTGCTAGATACAGTGGGGAGAACAAGTATTTGATACACTGCCGGTTTTGCAGGTTTTCCTACTTACAAAGCATGTAGAGGTCTGTAATTTTTATCATAGGTACACTTCAACTGTGAGAGAAGGAATCTAAAACAAAAATCCAGAAAATCACATTGTATGATTTTTAAGTAATTAATTTGCATTTTATTGCATGACATAAGTATTTGATCACCTACCAACCAGTAAGAATTCCGGCTCTCACAGACCTGTTAGTTTTTCTTTAAGAAGCCCTCCTGTTCTCCACTCATTACCTGTATTAACTGCACCTGTTTGAACTCGTTACCTGGATAAAAGACACCTGTCCACACACTCAATCAAACAGACTCCAACATCTCCTCAATGGCCAAGACCAGAGAGCTGTGTAAGGACATCAGGGATGAAATTGTAGACCTGCACAAGGCTGGGATGGGCTACAGGACAATAGGCAAGCAGCTTGGTGAGAAGGCAACAACTGTTGGCGCAATTATTAGAAAATGGAAGAAGTTCAAGATGACGGTCAATCACCCTCGGTCTGGGGCTCCATGCAAGAGCTCACCTTGTGGGGCATCAATGATCATGAGGAAGGTGAGGGATCAGCCCAGAACTACACGGCAGGACCTGGTCAATGACCTGAAGAGAGCTGGGACCACAGTCTCAAAGAAAACCATTAGTAACACACTACGCTGTCATGGATTAAAATCCTGCAGCGCACGCAAGGTCCCCCTTCTCAAGCCAGCGCATGTCCAGGCCCGTCTGAAGTTTGCCAATGACCATCTGGATGATCCAGAGGAGGAATGGGAGACGGTCATGTGGTCTGATGAGACAAAAATAGAGCTTTTTGGTCTAAACTCCACTCGCCGTGTTTGGAGGAAGAAGAAGGATGAGTACAACCCCAAGAACACCATCCCAACCGTGAAGCATGGAGGTGGAAACATCATTCTTTGGGGATGCTTTTCTGCAAAGGGGACAGGACGACTGCACCGTATTGAGGGGGAGGATGGATGGGGCCATGTATCGCGAGATCTTGGCCAACAACCTCCTTCCCTCAGTAAGAGCATTGAAGATGGGTCCTGGCTGGGTCTTCCAGCATGACAACGACCCGAAACACACAGCCAGGACAACTAAGGAGTGGCTCCGTAAGAAGCATCTCAAGGTCCTGGAGTGGCCTAGCCAGTCTCCAGACCTGAACCCAATAGAACATCTTTGGAGGGAGCTGAAAGTCTGTATTGCCCAGCGACAGCCCCGAAACCTGAAGGATCTGGAGAAGGTCTGTATGGAGGAGTGGGCCAATATCCCTGCTGCAGTGTGTGCAAACCTGGTCAAGACCTACAGGAAACGTATGATCTCTGTAATTGCAAACAAAGGTTTCTGTACTAAATATTAAGTTCTGCTTTTCTGATGTATCAAATACTTATGTCATGCAATAAAATGCAAATTAATTACATAAAAATCATTCAATGTGATTTTCTGGATTTTTGTTTTAGATTCCGTCTCTCACAGTTGAAGTTTACCTATGATAAAAAATTACAGACCTCTACATGCTTTGTAAGTAGGAAAACCTGCAAAATCGGCAGTGTATCAAATACGTGTTCTCCCCACTGTACATAGATAAATATGCCAGTACAGAATAAACAGGGGGCATCTTTGTGTAAGGTTGTGTTTCATGACTGAAGACCTCAGATGATTTGATGTGTGGTCATAGACATCTGAGCACTTTGGACCACACGCTTGATTGGTGTGCTATATACTACCACAGCAGTACAGGTATGTGGCCTTTATCATACATAATAATTCAAATTAACTGAAATGGCATGCCATTACATCATAGACATTACATTAATCATACAGAACTGTACATCAGTATCATCACTGTTGTATCATCAGTCTCCCGAGTGGCGCAGTGGTCTAAGGCACTGCAGCACAGTGCTAGCTGTGCCACTAGAGATCCTGGTTCGAATCCAGGCTCTGTCGTAGCCGGCCGCGACCGGGAGACCCATGGGGCGGCGCGCAATTGGCCCAGCGTCGTCCAGGGTAGGGGAGGGAATGGCCGGCAGGGATGTAGCTCAGTTGATAGAGCATGGTGTTTGCAACGCCAGGGTTGTGGGTTCGTTTCCCACAGGGGGTATGAAAAAAAATAATACCGGTAATGTATGCACTGTAAGTCGCTCTGGATAAGAGCGTCTGCTAAATGACTAAAATGTAAATGTAAAATGTTGTCTACTACATAATTCTCTGTTGGATTGTGAATGAAGCACCCTGACCAAATGTTAACTCCTACAGAGTACGTCTCTACAAAGTTTCTGTAGCAATTTCTCTGACCAATTAGTCAATTAACAATCACGTAGCAGTGTATTCAAAAGCATGGGGAAAGTGCTGTCTACCTTCTACACCCACTCCCTGCCATCTCCATGCTGTTGAATGCACTGCTAGCTGATGTTTACGGTTTCCACTAGCATTGCTACATGCTTTAAAAAATACTAGCCAGGAGATGCTGGACATTTCTACATAACCATCCTACAAACTCAATAAAAACATTACAAATGAAACGACAACCCGAAATCGAAAGTAAACACACAAAAAGTGCCTCTAATAAAGTAAACTATCCCTTTCAACTGAATAGAACTGACACATCAAAATACCTATGAATGAGAATTGTTGAAGGAACAAACCTGTAGCTAAATTGACCCTGTCATGATAATAATTTAAATCAAATATTGTCAAAGCAAATCGCATCCTCAGTTTTGTTTGTGAGCGAGTGGCATTGATTATTAATTAGACTCACCCAGCATAAAAGATGCAACAACTGCAAGGATTCCAAAAACAATTTTGTTCATCTTGACGGAAGTGTTTAGCAAAACCAACAGCTCCTTGTTGACGGTGACAAAAGACTGGTAAAGCCTGGGTCATAGACCTGGGATTTTATACTGTCAGAGTTGGGTTGAGGGCGAAAGGAGGAGGGGGAAAAGGGAGTTCAACTGGTCTTCTGTCTTTTGACCAAGTATGAAACAGGTTTCCCTCAAGAAATTCCCTGTATTCAGCGCCATCCATCATTCCTTCAATTCTGACCAGTTTCCCAGTCCCTGCCGATGAAAAACATCCCCACAGCATAATGCTGCCACCACCATGCTTCACTGTGGGGATGGTGTTCTCGGGGAGATGAGAGGTGTTGGGTTTGCGCCAGACATAGCATTTTCCTTGATGGCCAAAAAGCTCAATTTTAGTTTCATCTGACCAGGGTACCTTCTTCCATATGTTTGGGGAGTCTCCCACATGGCTTTTGGTGAACACCAAACGTGTTTGCTTATTTTTTTCTTTAAGCAATGGCTTTTTTCTGGCCACTCTTCCGTAAACCCAGCTCTGTGGAGTGTATGGCTTAAAGTGGTCCTATGGACAGATACTCCAATCTCCGCTGTGGAGCTTTGCAGCTCCTTCGGGGTTATCTTTAGTCTCTTTGTTGCCTCTCTGATTAATGCCCTTCTTGCCTGGTCCGTGAGTTTTGGTGTGCGGCCCTCTCTTGGCAGGTTTGTTGTGGTGCCATATTCTTTCCATTTTTTTATAATGGATTTAATGGTGCTCTGTGGGATAATTAAAGTTTCTGATATTTTTTTATAACCAAACCCTGATCTGTACTTCTCCACAACTTTGTCCCTGACCTGTTTGGAGAGCTCCTTGGTCTTCATGGTGCCGCTTGCTTGGTGGTGCCCCTTGCTTAGTGGTGTTGCAGACTCTGTGGCCTTTCAGAACAGGTGTATATATACTGAGATCATGTGACAGATCATGTGACACTTAGATTGCACACAGGTGGACTTTATTTTTTTATTTTTGTTTTTCTTGTATATATTTGTTGCTTTAGGTTACATGTCTTATTTTTCAACAACAATCAGTGCAGTACCTGTATGTTGGAATTGAATAATACAAAATAAGTTAAAACAAATAACTCTTCAAGTTTGTTGTTGATCATTGCTAGACAATTTCAGTCAAAACTGTAACTTTTAGGCTATTGTCCTGCTGAAAGGTGAATTTGCATTGCAAGCGCGCCACGGACATTGTTGTCACCATAAAACCAGGAAGGTGAATCATTCTAATAAAAAAATTTGTAAAGAAAATGTTACGAAAAACAAGCAATTCTAAATAAATAAATACATGTAAAATGTAATGATATCATAAAATTGCCAGGAAAAAAAAGACACGCATTGCTGTTGAACCAGCCTTCGTTATAGTAGGCCTAAGGAAGGGCTTGGGTTTTGAACATATGAAACGGAAAACAAGCAAATTTGACAGGTTACAGGCCTAACTTCTAAATACGAGGTTCACCGGTATTCACCAAGGTTTTCATCTCTCGTTTCATGATGGGCATGGACACGTAGCCTACATCATGGAGGGAGTTTTACGGACGTCCAAAATGGGACCTGCATGGCTAAAATAATGTGGGCCTGCCTATAATGCATAGATAAAAAGGGAATGTCAGCTCACTGTTTTACTCCTCTCAAACGTTTTAATAATTATTTTAATAAAGCTTTGGTGATTTAAAGATTTATTTCCAAGTGGTCTCAGGAGCCAAACCCTTTATCGAAATTCTTGACTACTTCGCGATTGCATTGGGTAGACCAAAAAAACAGCCTTCATTTGAGAGGAGGGGAGGCTATGCTTGTTTTTTTATCACTTAAAAATAAATGGGGGGAAAAAACATGAAAGTCTGTATTTTGCCATTGCATGAGGCTTGGTCTTCACGGATTCAGTAGGCTATTAAACAAACACTCAAACAAGCAAGATTTGTCTTATTTCTGTAGATATATATGGATGATTTATAAAGCCAGGCACATTTAACAGTTAGGCTATTGATTATAGACCTAATTCAGTTGGAGTTTCCTCTCTCCTCAATTTTCTTAGACAATTAGGCTAAGGCTGTTTCCTCATAAGGGCTGTTTCCTCATCTCTGCTGCTGCTGCCTGCGCCACATTGTTCTCAATCCCAATATGCTGGTTAACTTTGCTATTATACACATAGCAACATAGGGAAAGGCACACTGACGATTATGTTTCAGAACCGCAGACAGCGACCGAATCCAACGCGGGAGAAAGCGCATTTGTTATAAAATAGTATTCCATTTATTAGTGTTGCACCATTATCTTTACAGAATATAACGAAAGGTCGCTGGTTCTAATCCCCGAGCCAACTAGGTGAAAAATCTGTCGATGTGCCCTTGAGCAAGGCACTTAACCCTAATTGCTCATGTAAGTCGCTCTGGATAAGAGCGTCTGCTAAATGACTAAAAATAAATAATAAATAAATATACCATTTCAGTATCATATGTCTTCGAGTGATGGACTGTGCCATCCCCGTGGCCTCTGCAATGGATTAAACCACGGCGACATGCGCGAATCTGACTGGTGTCTTGTCCACCATGAAGAAGAAAAACAATAGCTTACTGCTTGACTAAAGAAATCTCGGTGGACCAACATCCTATCGACCAGTCGACTAAATGGGTTCAGCCTTAATTCCCTTACAAAAATAAAGTTTGTGGCAAATTTGAAGCAAACTACATAGTGTGCAACAAAATGTTGCCAGAAGTTTGCAAATGTTTGCAACTACTGGTGAATACATGTGTTATTCTCAAATGTAGCCCATACATTCATTCTTTGTAACAGATCTTTCATTGCTTTAAACTAGTAGCTATCTCATCTCATGTTCCTTCTCTCTTTCTAGAAGCCATCAGTTACAAGGCAACAATACAGA
Organism: Coregonus clupeaformis; assembly: GCF_020615455.1. Taxonomy (NCBI): domain Eukaryota; kingdom Metazoa; phylum Chordata; class Actinopteri; order Salmoniformes; family Salmonidae; genus Coregonus; species Coregonus clupeaformis. Next base: position 38,056,149 of record NC_059208.1, read on the forward strand.
TTGAGGCCTTCAATCAAACTGAGGACAGAGAAATGTGTGCACCAGACAGGTCAAGGCTTCTTGCCTGCATGGCTTTGAGATGTGAGTTACACAAAAAAAAATGCTGGGTTGTTTGGATGACCCAATTTCTGGGTTGCAGGCATTGGGTCAATAGTTGGGTATTTTTTTGTAAAAACAGCAATGTTGGGTTGTTGGTACTGGGTTATTAAGGTTTGGTTATGGATATTTGACCCAGCCAGTGGGTTAATTCTCCTGCCACTAGCGCATGAAGTCCATCAGAACGTGAGCGAGTGTCGAGAAGTGGCAACTTCCAAGTCTTCTAGTGCTACTGAGTGACTGACTGAGTGCAAAACGGCTAACGTTATTTAGACAGAAGGGTGTTTTGGCTGACTGAAAACAGTAGCTAAGTAACAAACGTTACGAATGTGATGGTCATCCAGGTTAAATGGGTTGTCCTATCATAATTGGGTAGCTAGCTATCGTTAGCTTGAGCATTAGCTAACGACCGTTAGCTAGCTAGCCTCTTCTGTGCTAATATCTCTGGCCGTGGTAACATTAGCTAGCTAATGTTAGCCTCGCGACCACGCTCGCAACTCTAGCTTACTGGAGTGTTGTTGAGGAATATAGATAAATGTAAGGTTTTTGTCTACGTTTGGCTAGCTAGCTAACTATGTCAGTGTCTGTAATGGGAGCTAAGCTAAATGTACAATTTTTGTCGACATTTGGCTGGCTAGCTAGCTAGCTATGTCATTGTCTGTAACGGCAGCCAGCTAAAGTTAGCTAGCTAGCTAAGTCTGATACTTCTTCTGGACTGTGTCGGACACGGTTACACTCGTTAGCTGGCTATCTAAGTTACCATACCTAGATTTTACTTATTTTCCATCTGGGTTAATTTAACCAAGCTATTTGGCAGGCTTATCTCATTCTTGCATGGTGATTGGTTGAGTTAGCTAGCGTTACTGTAGCTAACTACTGGTTTTCAATGGTTTCTGACAGTGGTAGCTTAAGCCGGACTTGTGAAGTTGAGGAGGATGGATGCAAATTCTGTTAGCTACCTAACGTTAGTTTACCTTTACATTTGATGTAGCCAAGTTAGTATAGCTAGCTAGCAGTGGCGGTCGGTGCCATTTAAGATGAGGGAGGATGATTATTTTGTTTATGAACATGGCCTTATTTCTATTACAGCATATTAGATGACTGTCATTCATATTCCATTCAGCCAGCTCAATGTAACATCAATAGGTTGAGGCTACTACATGAAACTCAAATATTCCCTGTACCCATCATGAGGTTGCTAAAACTTCTAGCTGATGTAGGGTGTAATCATTAGTCCAACAGTTGCAAACAATATTTTTTATTGGACAAATTCAGGTATGTTTATCCCCGTTTAGTTTGCTTAGGTTTAAGAAAAGTTTTTGAACAGAATCGGCGGCAGTAAATACACTCATGATCACACGCAAACACAGTTCACTTTCATACCACACACATACAAACAGCTCGTTGTATATATAATTATTCTCGCATCTATCTATGCGCTCTCCTCCTCTCACCTTTTCCTTTCGCTTGTGGACTTCAGTGCACAACACATCAGCTGTCTATGACCAGGAGAAAAAAACCATTCCAAGCCAAACCTTCATATCATGATTGCTAACCGCTTCACACAGCCTACATTGTTGTCACGTCATAGTCAACATAGCTACTAGAACTAACCCGCTACAATCATGCAGTACAGTGTAGTCAGCAGCAATCCGTTTAGCAGTTACTGTTACGCGGAGTGGAACAGGGGAACCCAAGAGCAGACTCAGACGAGGAGACTGGGATGAGGTAACCAAGGTATTTATTGAACACAGGGGGAAGATGGAGTGCAGGTCAGGGGAAACTGCTGGAACCCAGGTGCGGAGGCTGAGGCTGGAACAAGTGGGGTTGAGACAGGGTGAGCAGGTCCAGAGGGGAATCCAAGGGAGTAGTAGAGTGGGGAATCCACATTAAGAATCTCCAATCCAAAGTTAAATCTAGAATCGGTTTCCTATTTCGCAACAAAGCCTCCTTCACTCATGCTGCCAAACATGCCCTCGTAAAACTGACTATCCTACCGATCCTTGACTTCGGCGATGTCATTTACAAAATAGCCTCCAACACTCTACTCAGCAAATTGGATGTAGTCTATCACAGTGCCATCCGTTTTGTCTCCAAAGCCCCATATAATACCCACCACTGTGACCTGTACGCTCTTGTTGGCTGGTCCTCACTACATATTCGTCGCCAAACCCACTGGCTCCAGGCCATCTATAAATCACTGCTAGGCAAATCCCCGCCTTATCTTAGCTCATTGGTCACCATAGCAACACCCACCCGTAGTCTGCGCTCCAGCGGGTATATCTCACTGGTCACCCCCAAAGCCAACACCTCCTTTGGCCACAATTCCTTCCAGTTCTCTGCTGCCAATGACTGGAACAAATTGCAAAAATCTCTGAAGCTGGAGACACTTATCTCCCTCACTAACTTTAAGCATCAGTTGTCAGAGCACCTTACTGATCACTGCACCTGTACACAGCCCATCTGAAATTAGCCCGCCCAACTACCTCATCCCTATATTGTAATTTATTTTGCTCATTTGTACCCCAGTATCTCTATTTGCACATCATCTCTTGCACATCTATCATTCCAGTGTTAATACTAATTGTAATTATTTTGCACTATAGCCTATTTTATTGCCTTACCTCCATAACTTGCTAAATTTGCACACACTGTATATATATGTATTTCTGTTGTATTTTTTGACTTTGTTTTGTTTTACCCCATATGTAACTCTGTGTTGTTGTTTTTATCGCACTGCTTTGCTTTATCTTGGCCAGGTCGCAGTTGTAAATGAGAACTTGTTCTCAACTGGTTTACCTGGTTAAATAAAGGTGAAATAAAAAAAATAAAAAAAAATAAAAAAATCCAGGACAGAGTAGCAGGATGACGAGACGTGGGACTGGAGACAGGGACCGGAGTCAGAGCGGGCAGAATGAGCAGAGATTACGATCTGGCAGTGTGGAAGTGGCAGGACTGAGTATTTGTAGAGGTCTTGATTATGGAACAGGTTGCAGCTGGTGGGGATCTGCTCTGACTCCAGAGGGAGAGAGTACTGGGGGAGTGGCGGCAGGTCAAGGAGACACAGGATGAGCAGTAGAGGGCGTTGCAGGAGCAGATGTGACATTTACACCGGGGGACCCCAGTGGCAATTACATTTATAAAACCAAAAGCTTACCTTGACTTGGAAGAGTTCCAGTGTTGGATAGCCATAGTCAGCTAGCTAACATAGCATCCCTCTCTGTTTGAGGCAGGTATTTGAGTAGGCTAAACTAGCTAGCTGCATTTGACAATAGCTAAGTAAGTGAAAGTTAAACAAAATATACTACGAAATATAGCTTGCTCTCTCTCTCTCTTGCTTCTCCTTAATTTTGTAAGAAATTAATTTAAAAACTGTTCAACTATTGTCTTTCTCTCTCTTTGAGTCAACTACTCACCACATTTTATACACTGCAGTGCTATCTAGCTGTAGCTTATGCTTTCAGTACTAGATTCATTCTCTGATCCTTTGATTGGGTGGACAAGGTGTCAGTTCATGCTGCAAGAGCTCTGATAGGTTGGAGGACGTCCTCCGGAAGTTGTCATAATTACTGTGTAAGTCTATGGAAGTGGGTGAGAACCACGAGCTTTCTAGGTTTTATATTAAAGTCAATGTACCCATAGGAGGACATAAGCTAGCTGACCTCCGGCTACCCATGGTAGTACTCTACAGAGTGCTGTTGAGGCTACTGTAGACCTTCATTGCAAAACAGTGTATTTTAATCAATTATTTGGTGACGTGAATATATTTAGTATAGTTCTATCTAAAAAATATAACTTTTTTAATGTTTCACTTTTTATTTTTCTGACATTTACTGAAGAGGATGGTCCTCCCCTACCTCCTCTGAGGAGCCTTCACTGCTAGCTAGCAATGTTTCTAACATCTTTTTATTTCTGTACTTAAATGCAGAGGTCAAGGCCAATGGACAGCTTTGTAAAGGATACGCTGAATGAGTATAATCTGGCCTTTTTGATTCCAAAGTTTGAGGGTTAGTAAAATGGATACATTCCTTTTTGAGAGTGAGGGGACAGAGCTTGGGGGGGACGACACAACACCACACCACACACACACACACACACATTTTCATTGATCCTGTGCAAAACAGCGTCTACATCTTCCACATTGTCATCGATAACCAATAGTACAACCTTAATAGAAACTTAACTTCATCAGAGCTTCATAGCACCATGAAGCAACTTTGGGACTAGATACATTACCTGCAGAGGAGGCTGGTGGGAGGAGCTATAGGAGGACGAGCTCATTGTAATGTCTGAAATGGAATAAATGAAATGGTATCGAAAACATCAAACATATGGAAACCACGCTTGACTCCATTCCATTTATTCCATTCCAGCCATTACAATGAGCCCATCCTCCTGTAGTACCTCCCACCAACCTCCTCTGATTACATGCACAGTTATAGATAGTCTGGCCTTCATTTTACCATACTTTCTTTATTGGTCATTTACACAGATATTCTGTCACAGTCACAAACCTGACACACAACACAGGCTGGGAGCAGCTCATGGGCACTTAGGGGTAAAGAGACATTCTAGCTGGTAACTCACTGACTGCCGGATCACTCCCTGCAGATTTCCCCACAGGCAGCTAGGGGTTCGAACCGATATCCCGACGGTTGTCGGCCTGCCTTTCTAATCTCTAAGCTACTGACGCCCCTATTCGTTTAGCTCTTTCCTCACTCCCTTGCCTTTGTTCAACCATTTGACCTGGCTTATCAACCCATCCCTCCTCAAAGTATGTAATTTAGAAATGTGGGTGAAACTGTCCCTTTTTCTACCCCATAGCGGTTAAGCCTAGCGGTTAAGAGCGTTGGGCCAGTAACCAAAAGGTCCCTGATTTGAATCCCAGAGCCAGCAAGGTGGAAAAATCTGCCGTTCTGCTTTTGAGTAAGGCAGTTAACCCCCAACAACAACCGCTCCCTGGGAGCCGAAGACGTGGATGTCGATTGAGGCAGCCCCTCGCACCTCTCTGATTCAGAGGGGTTGGGTTAAATGCGGAAGACACATTTCGGTTGAATGCCTTCAGTTTTGCAACTGACTAGGTACCCCCTTTCCCTTTAGCAGCGAAGGAGATAGACCATGAAACGTTCTTGTTTTGACTATAGCCTAAAGAAGAACATAAAAGACTTACACGCAGTGAGTATTCTGTAAACACCACCTTTTTTCTACACGAGGGTAGGTCCTCGGGACACACGTGAATACATAGGACTCTGGACACACCAAGCGACACACCAAGGTTGAGCAGTAACCGGGTCTTGACAGGTACATGTTGAAAGATTTGTTGTGTATTTTGAAAACTGATTGTTAAAAGGAATTTATAATTAATTGAATACTTTGTGCTCACAACAGAGTCAAATGTGAGAGGGCAGCCCAGATGACCAAGTAGTTGAAGACCAACATCTGGCCGGCAAACCAAGTTGCGGAGTACATAAAGGACATTGCGATCCAGAGGGCTCAGTGGGCCAGACAGAATGGGGCTAAGACAGCAGAGCTAGGCCGAAAGTATCCCACCGTGTCTGCTGGATGCTCCAGCCATGGTGGTTTACATTTTTTACAAAAACGTAATCCACCTGACTCACAGCGCAGGGAGAGCTATGACCAACGTTCCCTCAATTTCTTTGAGCAAATTTCAAGTCTGCTGAGCGCAAACTTCGAGTTGTGAAAACTCTGTGTAACTTCCTGCGCGGGTTTACTGGGAACACTGAGGCTGTACCCGCTTTAATTTACTGTTTTAAAAAAGTAGGCTACTGTGGCTATTTAATCATAATGTAGGCCTACCAGAGTGGCCTACCATAAAATAACGATGGAGAAAATGCATCACAACATTTTAACATGGAAGTAGCAGTTCTATCTTTCAGCCTACAGTTGCAGCCAATGTGTGGTGTTCAATGTAGGCCTACATTCCATGATACTTTTGAAAATAACATGCAGGGCTTGACATTGATCCGTTTATCCAGTTGTCCTTCAGACAAGGAGGTTTGATGCAAGAAACCACTTTACAAAATAAAATGCATTATTGTTGCCATACCATTATTACAGAGAATCAGACAAATTATGCTACCCTCTGCCTTTTTTTTTTTTTTTTTTTTTTTTTTTTTTGGGGGATGGATCAGCTTAATATTGCAGATAGATTGTATCTTCTATCAATGTAATTGTCTGCATCACTTCCAATCCCCCATGTTTTTTTTATTTTTTATATATATATTCCCCTTTATTACTTTTCAACCCCACCATCCTTTCCCTACTTGGAGTAAATTAGTGAACAACAACGCCCAGGCCTCTACTTCCGGTCTATACTTACTATCTACACCTTATGGACAGAGTTAATTTTACAATAATTCTATATCTATATATATATATATATATATATTTATTTATTTATTTATTTTTTTGCTCCTGAACTTCTTCTACTCTCAACCTCTCCGATCATTTTCATGATGTCCATCCGGTTTGCTTCTAAATGCCATATCTTTCTAACTGTGCTCTTTCCCAAAAGCTCCCAACACACAACCTATATACTTATTATGGACACAGTATGCTTACATTATTAGCTATCTTTGTTATTATTTGTTGTTATTTGTTATTAGTCCCATCCTTCAACTCTATTCAATACCTCCCATCTATCTCTTAACACCATCCATATAGGATTTCTATTTGCCATATATATTTCAACCATACTGTGATGTTTTACAAAAGTTCTGAACCTTTCTATTCTCATTGCTTCTACAGATTGTGAATTAAAAATAAACATTTTTGCTAAAAGTATTATTATATTATTGATTGATTGACTATGACTTTTCAGATCACCCAGTAATGCTATCTGCAAGGTTAGTTCCAGGTAAATATTGCAATCCTTTAGCCATCCCTGGACCTGTGTCCAAAAACAAGCTACAAATGGACAGAACCAAAACAAATGATCTAATGATTCTATCTCTTCACAGCAAAATCTGCAGAGCTGGGAAGATTGTATCCCCATATAAATAACATTCTATTGGTAGCAAGAATTTTATATAATAATTTAAATTGAAAGATTCTAATTTTTGAATCCGGTGTCGTTTTGCGTGTCAGTTCATAAACACTATGCCATGGGATCGGTACGTCAAAGATCTCTTCCCAACTATTTTGCAATCTATATGGGACTGCTGTCAATCCTTTGGTCCTTAAGTGAAACTGATATACTTTTTATTTATCACAGTTTTCCTTAACCAATTATGTTCTTTAATGCAAGGCCGACAGACAAGTTCCTTACTTTCTCCCCCTTCAACTTTCCTCTTCCACTTTTGCGGTAAGGCTGCAATTATTTGGTTGTAATTTTGGGTAGAGCAGACATTTCCATATGTTTTTGTTAGCTGCATGTGCGACATAACTCCACCAGTCCTACCGATGATATCATTTACGAAGATTATACCTTTTTTAAACATTCTGTCAAAAAATAAAGGTTTTTTGTCAATTAGTATATTTGAATTTAACCACAATATTTGTTGCATTATTTGTTCTGTCGTTTCTGGAGGATTAAATTGAAATTGCAACCAACTTTCTATGGCTTGTTTTAGAAATAGTGACATTTGGGAGATTATTTCCTTTTCAAATAACTGAAAGTGAGAGGTTGTAATCTGAATAAAGGGAAAAAGGCCTTTCTTGAACAGTGGGTGAGACAATCTTACTAATTTGCTTGAGAACCAGTTCGGATTTAAGTATAACTTTTGGATGACTGAAGATTTTAGTGATAGGTCTAATGCTTTAATATTTAATAATTTCTGTCCTCCGAATTCATATTCATTATATAAATATGCTCTTTTAATTTTGTCTGGCTTGCCGTTCCAAATAAAATTGAATATTTTTTCTCATATAATTTAAAAAACTGTTTGCTAGGCGTAGGCAAGACCATAAGCAAATAGGTAAACTGGGATAATACTAAAGAGTTAATCAGGGTGATTTTTCCACAAATTGACAGGTATTTTCCTTTCCATGGTAGTAAGATCTTATCTATTTTTGCTAACTTTCTATTAAAATTTATTGAAGTGAGATCATTTATTTCCTTTGGGATATGTATTCAGAGTATATCCACATCACCATCAGACCATTTTATTGGTAAACTACATGGTAATGTAAAAATTGTATTTTTTAGTGATCCAATACGTAATATAGTACATTTGTCATAATTTGGTTTTAATCCAGAGAGGTTAGAAAATGTATCTAGATCCTCTATGAGGCTGTGGAGGGATTCTAGTTGTGGATCTAAAAGAAAACATGAATCATCTGCGTACAATGACACCTTTGTTTTTAAGCCCTGTATTTCTAATCCTCTGATATTATTATTGGATCTGATTTTAATAGCTAACATCTCGATGGCCACAATAAATATATATGCCGATAGTGGACAACCTTGTTTCACTCCTCTTGACAGTTTGAAACTTTCTGAGAAATAGCCATTATTTACTATTTTACACCTAGGGTTACTATACATGATTTTGACCCATTTTATAAGAGATTCTCCAAAATTGAAATGCTCCAGGCATTTATATATAAATTCCAGTCGAACTTTATCAAATGCCTTTTCGAAGTCTGCTATGAATAGCAGGCCTGGTTTCCCATATTTTCCATAGTGTTCTATTGTTTCCAATACTTGCCTTATATTATCTCCAATGTATCTTCCATGTAAAAAACCTGTCTGATTAGAATGAATAATATCCGACAATACCTTTTTAATTCTATGCGCTATACATTTTGCTAGGATTTTTGCATCACAACACTGAAGTGTAAGGGGCCTCCAATTTTGTAAATGGACTGGATCTTTATATTTTCCACTTGTATCCTGTTTCAGTAATAATGAGATCAGACCTTCTTCTTGAGTGTCAGATAATCTACCATTTACATAGGAGTGGTTAAAACATGCTAATAACGGTCCTCTTAGTATATCAAAAAAGGTTTGGTATACCTCGATTGGTATGCCATCCAACCCTGGAGTTTTCCCGGACTTAAAGACTTTAATTGCATCCAGAAGTTCCTCCTCTGTAATTTCACCTTCACATGAGTCTTTCTGTGTGGCTGTTAATTTGACATTATCAATAGGAAAAAAATCTCTACAATTAGCTTCAGTTAGAGGAGATGGAGGCGACTGAAAAGAAAACATATGCTTAAAATACTTTGTTTCTTCCTTCAAAATATCATTAGGTGAATTATGGGTGACTCCGTCAATTGTACCAGTTTCATTAAGTTCTTTTTGGTAGCATTCCTATGTTGAAGATTAAAAAAGAATTTTGTGCATTTTTCCCCATATTCCATCCAGTTTGCTTTATTTTTATAATATATTACACTTGATCTTTCTTGAATAAGTTTTTCCATTTCTTTTGTTTTTCCTCTAATTTATTCTGAGCCTCTATGTTACAGTTTTTATTGCCATCTATCTGTTCTGTTAGACTTTCTATTTCCTTTCTTAGTATAAACTCTTTTGACCTAAATTGCTTTTGTTTTCGAGATGAGTACTGAATTGCATGGCCTCTAAAGGCACATTTAAAGGTGTCCCATACAATAAGGGGATTCGCTGTACCTATGTTATGTTGGAAAAAAGTCAGTTATAAATTCCTTTGTTCTAATTATAAATAAATTATCATCTAATAGGCTTTGATTAAATTTCCAATATCCTCGCCCACGTGGAAATTCAGTCAGAGTAATGTATATGCCTATTATATGATGGTCCGACCGCATTCTGTCCCCTATCAACACTTTTTTTACTTTTGGTGCCAACGAGAATGAGATAAGAAAGAAGTCAAGACGACTAGCTTGATTCAGTCTCCGCCATGTATATCTCACTAGATCAGCATATTTAAGCCTCCATATATCTACTAGTTCTAATGTATCCATGACATTCACAATTTCCTTAAGAGCATGTGGGTGATTGTTTGTGGTGTGATTTCCTTTTCGGTCCATTGAGCTATTTAAAACAGTATTATAATCCCCCACCATAATAATATTGTCTTGAGTTGCTTGCAGGCTTGATAATTTATTATATATATTGTCAAAGAATTGTGGATCATCATTATTTGGTCCGTAAAGGTTAATGAGCCATATCTGTTTATGGTCCAATACCATATTTAAAATAATCCATCTACCTTGCGTATCTATTTGGACAATTTGCACATTCGGATCGAAATTACTATTAATTAATATCATCACCCCTTTTGAATTTCTTTGCCCATGGGAGAAGTATATTTCCCCCATTCTTTTTCCACGCTACTTCATCTCGAATTATTGAATGAGTTTCCTGTATACAATAGATATTATATTCCTTCTCTTTGAGCCATGTAAATATTGTTCTTCTTTTGTTATTATCAGCTAAGCCATTACAATTATAACTGGCTATACTTATTTCACCATACACCATAATGAGATACAAGTTTCAAGTCTATTTATCATTATATATGTTTGTAAATTTACCAATAAAAAATAGCGTAATGATTGAGTGTCCATATAGCTGTACCGTGATATTTGCATTGCTACGGAGTAACCCTTCAATTGTTCTCCACTAATTCCCCCGCTAAAGCCCCTCCCCATCCCAAGTTGAGCCGTCATCCCAGTGATCAGCATCCCCCCCACGTCCCTCCGTATCCCTAAGGCCCCGAGAGGCCAGGACCCATCCATCGAAAACAGCACACAGTGCCACCCACAAAACAGAAGCAGGTTAACCGCCAAAAGCATTTCCAATGCTTTCACCTCTATATATATATATCTATATAACTATTATTATTATTTTTATTATGCATATCCTATTTTCCATCATTATCAATTAATATGCGTAATAATGTCGGCAGTTCACGCATAGGATTCTAACATATAACCAGGATTGCCATTGTATTACATTTAATTCATTGACAAGCAATTATTATCCTAGCAAATAATTCCCTCTGGTCCATCCCATACCCCCCAACATCCCCACCCCCCCACAACAGATGCCAGACCAGCACACACGCACATACTCACATACTCCAACACACTCAACCCCCCTCCTCCACAATCCACCATAAAATCCGATACTCAACGGCTGTTATATCCCAGAGCCCAACTCGAGAAATAACTTGATCTACGAGTGCACATACAGTTAAAGCTGATTGAGAAAGCATGCAAATTGAGCAGAAATTGACAACAATGTGAGATTTGATTAATCTACTTAATCTATGTCAAGTCCTAGGTGATGGAGATCAGATCCACCCTCTTCACCTGAGACACAAACACTCTGATCCCCTGTTGTAACCATTTTCCCAAGCATCTCCATGCGGTCAGACCTTTGATTATTTTGTGCCACCTGGGCCACAATGATAAACCCCCCTCTCTGATTGTCCGAGTGTGACCCCCTCCCCATGGGTTACTGCAGCCAGTGTTGCCAGCACTGCCACTACCTGGGTGGGCGTACCCCACCGGAATCCCCACCGGCTAGGTAAAAGGTCGTCAAGGTTCTCATTAGCAGCTTTGAGAATTTCCTTGTATATTATGCTCTCCCATCAGAGGGCTCTGGCTTTGTAGGACCAACCCTGCCAGGCAGGCTCAGAATCTTGAGGGGGCGGTGCTGCTCAAGTAGGTCTCTGACCGCATTTATTTCTCTATTTAGGCTGCATATTCACAGCAGGTCCATAAAATAGATGGGAACTTCTCTTTGGTGTATGGGTCGCTCAGGTGGGTGTCCAGGTTATAGGGTTAGGGATCTTTCCATCATGATAGGACAATGAATAATTAGATTAGATGTATACTATATTTAAAAATGTATATCCCTCATCTACACAAAATTGAAAGCTCTCTCTCTCACTACCCCTGTTCATAGACCCCCGGTCGGCTCTGGGATATGCAACCATTTCCCCTCTCACTCACTTAACGCCGTACCTTTTCAAACACAAAAATGCACACCACATGGTTGACTGCGGAAGAAATGGGCAGAGCGTGCAAACGCTCCCGCATCCACATCTGCTGCAAGGGGGAAAGGACGCCAGAGAGAACACAGGACCAACCACAACAACCATCCGCCAAAACAACAACCTCCCGCCAAAAAATCCATGTTCTAATTATTTGTATATAAAGATGTATTATTCTGCTTGTTATATCGTTTTATCCATTTATAAAATACTATACTTACTATAAATATTATTTAATATTACAATCCCTATCTTTGCTAGTATCAGGTGCTCCAATATTTGACTCCTCCATTACAACTTTTAGAATAGCCATGGAGTAGTCTTTGTGTCTCTGAACATTTGGTTGTCAATATATAATTTATCCACCACTAGTGCAACACGTTTCCCTTTTAATCTGTTTTCCTTGAAGATTGGATACAGAACTTTGCGCCTTTCTACAATCTCCTTCGGGAACTGATCATTCATGCCTATTTTCGTGCCAGCAAGTCTTTTTCCCAGGCTTTTCACCATAGCTTTGTCCTTAAAAAAAGCAAATTTGGCAACGATTGGGCGCTCATATTTCTGTCCTCTTTTTCCGAAACGATGTACACGTTCGAGTTGGATTTTATCGACAGCCTCGATAAAATGCCTATTGGCTACTTAGCATATTCAAGCCTGTCTCAAAATACAACACTGCCCCTTTAAGACATAAAAAAAGCAATTTTCCTGACTCAGTTTTCAAAGATGGCTAGAAATGTACATGTTTTGTGCTCTTGTAGGAAGCAATCACTCCCACATTACTGACTACAAATGATCTATAACTGGGCTAATAACTCACTAACTAGCAAAGAATATGAACAAATGTGCACACATGGCTACACGCAGCACTTGATTTGATCTCAAAACATGTGCATAATAATCGCGACCGCTCATGCTGTAAAACAGTCCAGTTCAAAATGACTGGCACAAATCCATATATGGCAATGGTCTATTTGCATATAGGCCTACTGTAGCTCTGATTGGTTATGGTGTACCGGTCTGTGTAGAGTACTGGCCTGAGTCGTGCCTGTCAGTGCAATAGAATCCTACTCTGATACGCTCTGCCTATAACAAAATCTCTTGCATAGTTAGTTTTGCACACTAATTCTTGCATAGTTCGTTTTGTTCCCGTATGTTGCATTGAAAGTGGCTAATATTGCGTTGATTCGATCACAATTCCAACAGTAAAGGGAAACGTTGATAGTGTTAACTAACGGGGAAAACTCTAGAAAGTTGAGTGAAGTTCAATCTCGTGCTTCTCTGGCAGTCTCGGGGAGCTGTGCACCCGCGTGTAGCTTAGAGGGAACATTGGCTATGACCACACTGGTCTGGAAAGGGGGCTGTTTGTTAATGCAATATTCACTCATAAATTGTGCGACGGGGTTCTCTCAAATGTTTGTTTTTGAGACGTCTCATTGTTTGGATTTGAAAATCCAACCATTGTAATAAAAGGGGGTGGCGCTTGGGAGCTGAGTGTGGCTGTGGGTGTTTGAGTGAGAAAGAGACAGAGGAGAGACAACCAGTAAATGCACAGCCCCATTATCGACGCATTGTGCTGACAACATCAAAGAGCAATTCCAGACTGCGGTCAGGAGGACTTTGAAAGTTAGGTGTTAACCAGACTAATGATTAACTGCAATGGAAAAGGAATTGTTTGTCTGCTTTACTACAGATTGCTCAGGACTTCTCGGTGAAACTCACTCTGAACTGGATCGGGGTCTTCAAGGAAAAAATTTTTTTGCTTCGCCAGCCGAGAGAAGCAGGCCCAAGATCTTCTCTTCAAAGTGCAGGTAGAGTTTGAAATGACCCTGCTGGTGGTGCCTCAGATGCTCCGTCATTTTTTGCCTGAAACTATCAAGTTATTCACTAAACATGATTCTCTCCAGACACACAAAGTGACATCGCTTTCAGACTTCTGCCAGTGGTCCTCCCAACACCAGTCTACAAGATTGGCAGGAAGACATTCCGACCCAGCTTCTAAGAGACCAGAAAGTCCTTCATTGACTTGCAGCCTGTACATTTAAATAATGGATAGGCAGATTGATGGGGAAATTAGATGATAGCATTTGTAAACCTTGAATGAAAGGAACAGTTCTGTTATGCATAAATGCACACTCCAAGACATTGTTGTGTAAATACATTTACATTTACATTTACGTCATTTAGCAGACGCTCAGAGCGACTTACAAATAGGTGCATTCACCTTATAGCCAGTGGGATAACCACTTTACAATGTTTTTGTTTTTTTTGGGGGGGGTTGGAGTAAAGGGGGGGGTAGAAGGATTACTTTATCCTATCCCAGGTATTCCTTAAAGAGGTGGGGTTTCAAATGTCTCCGGAAGGTGGTGAGTGACTCCGCTGTCCTGGGGTCGTGAGGGAGCTTGTTCCACCAGAGCAGCGAACAGGGGTGCCAGAGCAGCGAACAGTTTTGACTGGGCTGAGCGGGAACTATGCTTCCGCAGAGGTAGGGGAGCCAGCAGGCCAGAGGTGGATGAACGCAGTGCCCTCGTTTGGGTGTAGGGACTGATCAGAGCCTGAATGTACGGAGGTGCCGTTCCCCTCACAGCTCCGTAGGCAAGCACCATGGTCTTGTAGCAGATGTGAGCTTCAACTGGAAGCCAGTGGAGTGTGCGGAGGAGCGGGGTGACGTGAGAGAACTTGGGATGGTTGAACACCAGACGGGCTGCGGCATTCTGGATGAGTTGTAGGGGTTTAATGGCACAGGCAGGGAGCCCAGCCAACAGCGAGTTGCAGTAATCCAGACGGGAGATGACAAGTGCCTGGATTAGGACCTGTGCCGCTTCCTGTGTAAGGCAGGGTCGTACTCTCCGATTAACCTATAGATACTGTAGGCAGGGCCCTGAGTATGGTATAGCCGTAGGATACTCCCGTTACTCCCATGTTAAATTGCCTACTTATAACCCGACTCATAACCCGACAACGGCTGTATTCTTGTTTTTAAACGTTCTATAAACATTTTGGATATGCTTGGTTGGTCATTTTTAACATACTTCCATGCCGTCTTAATCAACAAACTAGATCATACCTAAAAACACTTTCATTCTAAACGTAAAATGTTAGCATGAACAGAAAGACTGTCGCATGGAATGTACTTCATGATTATCAGCCAAAGAGATGATTCCAACAGACTTTCTTAACTAGTTAGCACTGCTTATAAGATGCCGATAAGCTGTTGCGTACCGTTTTGTGTGAACAATAGTAGGAGAAAAATACCATCACATTAAGTTTAATCAACTGCCCAAGGACCAGGTTAGAATAACCTCATGGTTTCTGGCTATTACGCCACGATGATGGTGATGGAAAGCTGTGGGCTCCGGTTACTCGATACATTTATGTGTGTTCAAAGCACTTGATCACCGGTAAGTCGTTAACACCTGTTTGTATCTCACTAGTTATGTGTATTGCGCAAAGCTTTCTATTTTGCTTGTAGTAAGGATTCGTGAGCTGTATCCATCCAAATAACAGCTATAATATTCTTCTGCATTTGGATATTTATGCAAACCTGGAGATTCCACCAAGTAGGTGTAGATATCGCCATAATCCAATTGGTAGGGTTGTCTCCCCAGCTGGTCTCCGGCAAGTTGAAAGGACATAAAAACAAAATGTCACATTTTGATACATAAGACCGAATCGAGCCAGTCGGCCACATATACAGTGAGAGAAAAAAGTATTTGATCCTGATTTTGTACGTTTGCCCACTGACAAAGAAATGATCAGTCTATAATTTTAATGGTAGGTTTATTTGAACAGTGAGAGACAGAATAACATCAAAGAATCCAGAAAAATGCATGTCAAAAATTTTATAAATTGATTTGCATTTTAATGAGGGAAATAAGTATTTGACCCCCTCTCAATCAGAACGATTTCTGACTCCCAGGTGTCTTTTATACAGGTAACGAGCTGAGATTAGGAGCACACTCTTAAAGGGAGTGCTCCCAATCTCAGCTTGTTACCTGTTGTAGTGTCTAAAAGACACACCTTTGCTGGTCCATGCTTGTGATGATAAGGAATCCGCCGACACTGTACTTTGTTTATAAAGGTTTATTATAACAAAGAATATTCAGCATCGGAATTTACAGACACCTGCAGATGCCTGGAGACAGCAACAGCCAAATATGTAATTCGCTATTCTCCCCTTCTATTGTTCAAGACATGATTTTATATCATTTATGACGTAATATGGTGTGATTCTAAAAAACCAATCCCTGGCCTTTTCCACGTTTCTCCCCATATCATCTTTCCATGAACTACAGTAATGTTTTCCAGATGTTTCCAGCACAGTAGAGTACAGTTCGTCCGTTACACCATTTTGCCACATCAGCAAAATCTTAGAGCCAAGTTTCCTACTTTTTGCAACGGTCAGCATATCCTAGACTCTAAGATACTACATATTTCCCCCCTTCGAGACTAATTAAGTCTCGAAAACAAAAATAATAGGATTATGACAAATAACAATTCTTGTTCTTGAGTAACTTTAACAATAAACCAAAATTTATGGAGATTAAACACATGTTTATATAGACACATTTTTGTATGTAGTGTAAATACATTATTATGGAGTGTAAATAAATTGTCATGGAGTGTAAATAAATTGTCATGGAGTGTAAATGAATTGTCATGGAGTGTAAATGAATTGTCATGGAGTGTAAGAGCGAAAAACCTGTCTGGCAGCTTTCATTCCAAATATCCATCAGTCAGTCAAGACAGGAAAATTCTCTCACGGCCCCTCTGCCCTAGGCGACCACCTAAGTACTCCAGATCAATTCACACATCTTCATGAATACATTTTAAGCTATGATGCAATTGAATACATATGAAAACCCCAGCAAACAAAATACAATCAAAATGTCCACATTCAGGCTGGTCGACCCATCGGACCCTCCTGTGGATTCTCTCTTTCCTTGCCTAGACCCCATATCCCTAAACTTCAACGAAATAAACAAAAACATCTGAGGTCCCCACATGTACCCAACACAGAAAACATAATTGTTCAAAAATTAATACAGAAAGAATATAACACTGGAATGTAGTCCACTACACTTCATCTCCTCCACAGTGTCGACTTTCAATGCGATGTCGATGATGGAATCGGAACATTTCCACTCCTTCCTTGTTCCACTTCCTCCAGTCCATTCATATTGTCCATGTTTGAGTATTTGAGTCCCTCTACATATTCCCCCATATGCTTCTGGAAGAAAAGAAAATACCAAACAGTATCTTTTGCAAAACAACACATGCAAATTAAAACATCAATGTCAACTAAAAATGATATATAAAATGATATATAAAATGAATGACATTCCATTTCCCCCCTTTGATTCATAACAAAACACTAAATATCACAATAATATGTAAAGACGTGAAAAATGATCGGATATTTAAAATGGATATCTATCCATCAATACTCCATCTAGCCCTACTTGTTTATCTCCATCCAGTTCAGTAACAGCTAACAACGGCATCTGAGTGTTGTCCCCAGGCATCACAACTCCAACCCATCTCAATATCATAGCCTTCGCAAAAGTCAACAACAGAGTACAAAAACAAAACATTACACACAGCGCTATAAGAGCTGCTACTAAAATCTGAACTATCACTGCTCCCACTGGGCCCAACTGATCTTGCAACCAAGCCTTCGCTGACCATCCAGCTCCTTCTGATTGACCAAACGCATCCCTTATACTCTTCAATGCATCTATAACACTAGTGATATTATCGGAACTATCGGGGATCAAAGTATAACAATCATCTCCCGTCAGATTCATAGCCACACATAAGCCACCTTGTTTGGCTAAAATATAGTCAAGAGCCATGTCATGTTTCAACAACGTCAGTCTGTGACTTCTCTGAGTATTTGACAGAAGATCGAACCCTCGTATCGTTTCATTTGCAAAACCCTGCAAAGTATAGGTAATATTATCAATATGATCTGCCAAAAATGTTACACCATACCATGGAAAAAGTCCAAGTCCCCACTTCTCTCCTAGACTTATCCTCCAATGGTAGGACTCCAAACTATTAAATTGTGCCATTTCCCTTTTCACCCTATTTCCAGACCTAGAATCAGATTTATCAGTGTCCGATGCCTTTCCCTTTTGGATAGTATAAACCTCATATGGAAGTTTCAACGTTGCCATGTAACAACATCCTGTCCATCCATAGGGTAAGAATATATATGCTTTATCACCACAAACCCACCAAATATCTCGAAAATTCCCAATAGTCACATTTCCAGGCAAAAGCTGATCTTTTACCATCAAAGTCCTTCTGTTCTTACTAAATGGAACATAAAAAGTTACTTTATATGTCTCACCACTAACCTTACGTTCATGCTTACCCAAAGTCATCATATACTCATCACAATCTGATATTCCCATAAACATACCTGGTCCATCATATGTTTTATTTGAACAAAAACAGCTTCTAGCCCTTATTGGTTTCACCTCCAATGCTTCAGGAATCGCTGTTAACTGATTTTCATTCTGATCTAACAAATTGACATAGGGTAATTCATTTAACCAAGAGCAATTAAACTTAGGCCTAAACAAATGTCTCGACAATGACATCATCATATCTGTTACTGATTGTTGCTGATACAACAACCATGATAAAGCATAAGATTGACACGCGGTTGATAGAGGTTGAGCCACTGTCTCTAAGATTGAACCCCATGTGCCTGGTGATGGAATTCTCAGCAGACATGGACCCTCAAGATTCCTCACTGATCTTACAGAATGAGTTAACTGCTGGAACCATAGATTCCTACCTGCCCATCCGTCTTTAATTTGCAAAACAGAAGAGTCAAATCCATATGCTTTCCATTTAGTTTCTCTCTTCCCTAACGAGCGGTATTGATCAGATATATGTTCTTGTCTTCCATCAAAATCCAAGAACTCATCCTGTACCCCCGGGATAGTATTCTCCACTATTTCAGATGAATGTACATGATTCACTGCTACCATCTGTTCTCCTATTTCAACACTATCCTTACTACCATTTACAGCACTCTCCATCTGTATCACAGACTTCTGAGTCACGTTCACTACATCCTTTAGTTTCAGGAAAGTTGTTATTGGTGTCTGTGTCACATTTCCGGGGCTTGTTATCGCTGTTGTAACATTCATTTCTTCCAAAGTTATTGTTAAAATAGTGGCTTTAGTTGATGTATTAACACTTTTGATTAGGTCCAGTGGCAAAGTTACAGATGTCCTCTGTGTATTATTTATTGTTGGAGTAGCTACTGTAGTATGCTGCTCCTGAACTCCTTTGGTAACTGTGGAAACTTCAACAGACTTTAAAGTTTCTATCATAAGCGTCACCTTACGGGTTACATAGCCTTCTAACCAGTAATTCTTAACCGGAACAAATTTGAATGCTGGCTCTAAATAAGTACAAGTATATTCTCCCTGATCTTCCCATGTAATATTACGCAAAATGAGTGAGCAATCACTCATAACCCTTTTCCATTTCATATCTGTCACACTCTGGCTCCAGGACTTGTGTATTTGAGCCAGGGTGTATGTTGTTTTGTTGGGTTTTGGGTGATTTTTTATGGTTGCAGGTCTGTCACGGTTATTTCTATGTGGGGAGTTCTGTTGTGTCTATTTCTAGGTTGTGGTTGTGTTTCCTTGTTTGTAGTTAATGACTCCCAATCGGAGGTAACGAGTGTCAGCTGTCGGCTCGTTATCTCTGATTGGGAGCCATATTTAAGCTGTAGGTTTTCTTGTGTTAGTTGTGGGTTTTTGTTCCAAGTTCAGGCATTGTTTCTGTTGGACTTCACTTTCGTCTTATTTGGTTTGTTGTTTTTGATCGTGGTTTCTTATTAATAAAGTCTACGATGTTCGCTCAACACGCTGCGCTTTGGTCTCCTCCTTTCGACGATCGTGACAGAAAAACCCACCATCAAAGGACCAAGCAGCGCGTCCAGGAGCAACGGCATCAGCAGGACCATCATCGTCGGAAGGACGAGAGGCAACCCCAAGAAATTTTTTGGGGGGGGCACATGGCTTGGGCGACGGAGCAGCAGGAGGCTGCCACAAGGCAGAGTCAGAGGGCTGCCAGGTTAAGGGGGCTGACGGAGGCAGAGAAGGGACGGATTCAGTGGGCTACCAGGTCAAGGGGGCTACTGGGTAAAGCAGGGAAGGAAAGTGTTGAGGCACGGCGTGAGGTACTGGGGTGTGTAACCAGTTCGGTCCGGCCCGTTCCTAGTCCCGAGGTGCAGCCAGTAGTGTGTGTTCCCGTACGGTACGGCCTGTTCCGGTCCCTCGCACTAAGTGTACGGTGCGCGTCGCCAGCCCGGTTCGACCTGATCCTGCCACCCGCACCAAGTGTACGGTGCGCGTCGCCAGCCCAGCCCGGCCTGTTCGGCCCCTCGCACTAAGTGTACGGTGCGCGTCGCCAACCCGGTTCGGCCTGTCCCTGCCATACGCACCAAGTGTACGGTGCGCGTCGCCAGCCCAGCCCGGCCTGTCCCTGCGCCACGTAGGATGCCTACGGTGTGCGTCGTCAGCCCAGCCCGGCCTGTCCCTGCGCCACGTAGGAAGCCTACGGTGTGCGTCGTCAGCCCAGCCCGGCCTGTCCCTGCGCCACGTACTAAGCCTCCTGTGTGTCCCCAGAGTCCTGTGCGTCCTGTTGTTTCTCCCCGCACTAGCCCTGAGATGCGTGTCCTCAGCCCGGTACCTCCAGTTCCGGTACCACGCATCAGGCCTATGGTGCGCCTCAGATGGCCAGAGTCTGCCATCTGCCCAACGGCGCCTGAACGGGCCGTCTGCCCAACGGCGCCTGAACTGCCCGTCTGCCCAACGGCGCCTGAACTTCCTGTCTGCCCAACGGGGCCTGAACTGCCCGTCTGCCCAAAGGCGCTTAAGCCGCCCGTCTGCCATGAGCCTTCAGAGCCGTCCGCCAGACCGGGAGCCGCTAGAGCCTTCTGCCAGACAGGATCAGCCAGAGCCTTCCGCCAGACAGGATCAGCCAGAGCCTTCTGCCAGACAGGATCAGCCAGAGCCTTCTGCCCGACAGGATCAGCCAGAGCCTTCTGCCAGACAGGATCAGCCAGGAGCCTTCTGCCAGCCAGGATCCGCCAGAGCCGTCCAGCCGGGATCCGCCAGAGCCGTCCAGCCAGGATCCGCCAGAGCCGTCCAACCGGGATCCGCCAGAGCCGTCCCAGCCGGGACCCGCCAGAGCCGTCCAGCCGGGATCCGCCAGAGCCGTCCCAGCCGGGATCCGCCAGAGCTGTCCAGCCGGGATCCGCCAGAGCCGTCCCAGCCGGGATCCGCCTGAGCCGTCCAGCCGGGATCCGCCAGAGCCGTCCAGCCGGGATCCGCCAGAGCCGACCAGCCAGGAGCCACCAGAGCCGTCCAGCCAGTATCCGCCATTCAGCCTGGTACTGCCCCTTAGTCCGGTACTGCCCCTTAGTCCGGTACTGCCCCTTAGTCCGGTGCTGCCCCTTAGTCCGGTGCCGCCCCTTAACCCAGTGGGGTGTAGTTGGGGGGGGTGGTAATGTGGAGGAGGCTAGGGAAGCGGGTGGTGACTAAGGTGGGATGGGGACCACGACCAGGGGCAGAACCGCCACCGTGGACAGACGCCCACCCAGACCCTCCCCTAGACTGTATGCTGGTGCGCCCGGAGTTCGCACCTTTAGGGGGGGGTACTGTCACACTCTGGCTCCAGGACTTGTGTATTTGAGCCAGGGTGTATGTTGTTTTGTTGGGTTTTGGGTGATTTTTTATGGTTGCAGGTCTGTCACGGTTATTTCTATGTGGGGAGTTCTGTTGTGTCTATTTCTAGGTTGTGGTTGTGTTTCCTTGTTTGTAGTTAATGACTCCCAATCGGAGGTAACGAGTGTCAGCTGTCGGCTCGTTATCTCTGATTGGGAGCCATATTTAAGCTGTAGGTTTTCTTGTGTTAGTTGTGGGTTTTTGTTCCAAGTTCAGGCATTGTTTCTGTTGGACTTCACTTTCGTCTTATTTGGTTTGTTGTTTTTGATCGTGGTTTCTTATTAATAAAGTCTACGATGTTCGCTCAACACGCTGCGCTTTGGTCTCCTCCTTTCGACGATCGTGACAATATCGTTGTACAAAATATACTTCCTTTGGCTAGGTGGCACAGCTTCTACTTCTAGTCCTGATAACAACAATTCTTCTCCATAATTATCTCTCCACGTGGGAGGAATATCACCACCCCCACTCCGTCTCTCACATCTACAAGGAAGATGAGCTGTACCACCCATCCTAGCCCTAATGACAATATTTTTGTCTAAAATTGGTGTTGGAACGAGTTTCTGAGGCGCCATTGTAATGAAATGTGATACATTTATAGCTTTAACAGCTGTCAATGTTGAAAGAGTTGAATTGCTTCTTACTGTTGTTGCATTAGGTTGGAGTGTTGATGTAATAGTTGTGGATTCATCTATTTTCCCTATACCTTGGAGCTCTTTACTTATACTTCCATCTATCACCACTAGTGTCACTACATTAACTCTCAGTCCCGACTCTAATCCCTCACTTTCAAACTGTGGATTATAAAAAATACATTTATAATCACCTTGATCCTCCTGCTGGGAATTGTACACATAGAGAGTACAATCACCCTCAATCTTCATTCTTCTCTTATCATTCAGCAACGCATACTTTCTCAATGCAACTGCTCCTAACAGATCTAAACTCCTGCCATGGTTGTCTTCCCACTGAACTCTAAATTTCCCTTCACCACTGTTCTCTCTCGTGCACTGGCATGGAAGCTGAGCTGACTTTCCTAGGGGTTACTTCTACCCTAGTTTTCGTAACGTTTTGGTCTGACTTTTCTCCTAGCTGGTCTGGGCCTACTTTGTCTAACTGAATCATCAGCTTCTCCTGTAACAGAGTTGCCCTTGGTGATCTCCGTGGTTTCACAGTCCACTGAAATATTCCCTGTTGTGTCTGGGACGTATTGAAAGTCAATGTCCCCAAATCTCTTTTCCTTCCCATCCATTGCAGAGTCATCTCTGGCATCATCAGAAGTGTACACATTATCATCAATGTTGTCCACAACATGAACAATCTCTCCTTCTGGGTGTTGACTCTGGATATTGTCAGACATCTCTCCTTCCACCTGTTCTTCCCTATCGGCATCCTGCTCTCTTGAGCCTTCAACATCCTGTCTCTCTGTGCGTGGCACCACTTCTCCAGGCGCTTTAACGCAATGTGACAAATGATACCACGTTGGAGATCCTTTAACCTGCACAGCTGTTCCAGTACTACGAACAACTTCAAATGGTCCCTCACGACGTTTGTTATACCACTTCCTTCTAAATACCTTCACGAACACCTTGTCCCCCGGTTGCACTGTACTCCTTTTTTGCTCATCAAGCTTCTCCTGCACCTCTTCTTTTCTTTGCCTTTCAGAAACATACGTGGACAGCTTTTTATGAAAATTGGCCATATATGTAACGTATGCTCTCATTTCGTCTTCCAGGAGAGCCAAGCTTGGGCCCTTTCCGCTTGTTCTCAAACAAGGCGTAGGCATCCTTCTTCCTGTGACCAGTTCATGGGGTGTCATACGTAGATCACGCAACTCACTTGAGCGACACACCATTAATGCTAAAGGAAGCGCCGCTATCCAGTTTAGACCCGTATGCTGGCAAATTTTGATAATGCGATTTTTCAAGACACCGTTCATTCTTTCACAAATCCCTTGACTTTGTGGGTGATAAACTGCTCCTAGACGTTGCTTAATTCCCAATTTTTGCAACGTCAATTTCACTGATTTATCCACAAATTCTTTCCCATTGTCTGAGGATATTCGGTCGGGAAATCCCCACCTGCTTATGACTTCTTTGCACAAGAACTTAGCAACCGACTGAGCATCTTTTCGCTTGGTTGGACAGGCCTCCGGCCATCGTGAAAATCTATCTACAACCACCAACATGTATCTTTTCCCATCAACTGGTTTTATCATATCAACAAAGTCGATAACCAACTCACGCATAGGACCTCTCGGTGTAGGAATGTGGCCAGGAAGAACAGTCACACCCCTGCGAACATTGTTTTTCAGACAAATTGTGCACCTGCCTATGACATAGTCAACTTGTTCAAGCAAATATGGTGCCCAACAACCATACTCCTTTGTGATCTTTCTTTTAACCTCCCCCCTTGCAACATGAGCTAACCCATGTGCTTCCTGAATCATCAGACCTAATAGGTCTGGAGGCGCTACTATCAACCCCTCATGGTTTCTCCACAGACCAGTAGCATCTTTGACGGCACCTCGGTCAAGCCATAACTGTTTGTCGATCGTAGAAGCAGCTTCCTGCATCAAAATCACATCCTTAAGCGTAATTTTGTCTTCCAAGTCCACTGCATGAGTGACCAGAAAAACTTTGCCCAATTTGTCCGCTCCTGTGACGGCTTTTGCAGCTTCATCAGCAGCTTTGTTCCCTTGTGTAACTTTCGACACATCTGTCCTATGAGCTGCACACTTAGCTATCGCTATCTCTGTAGGCTTCATCATAGCGTGTAACAGTTTCATTATTTGCGCATGATGTTGTATCGGAGAACCATCCGTTTTCTTAAACCCTCGACCTTTCCACACTGCTCCGAACAGATGACATACACTATGTGCATATGCTGAATCAGTGTATATCGTCACTCGCTTTCCTTCTGCTAACAAACATGCTTCTGTTAGCCCCACAAGTTCAGCAAGTTGTGCAGACGCAGGCTGTGGTATTACTTCAGCCTTCTCGACGACAAATCCAGTTCCTTGGGCTTTGACTACTGCATAGCCAGCGCACAATTTGTCTCCCACACGATAACAAGACCCATCAGTCCAATACTCCAGGTCTGCTTCACGTAATGGAAAGGCTTGCAAATCTGATCGAAGCCTTGAGTATTTCTCTGCTTCCTGGACACAATCATGTGGCTCACCATCCTCTGAAGTTGGCAAATTCTCGGCTGGATTCACCGTATCACACCTTACTAGGGTGACATCTTCCTGCTCTAAGAGCCTGTGATAGTCTCTGAGCCTAGGCATAGTCAATGTATATTTCCCAAAGTTCAGAAGATTTCTGAGACTATGATGGGTAAGAATTGTTACTGGGTAACCCATTGTAACAGATGATGCTTTGTTATACATGGAATATACTCCCACCATTGCTCTGTAGCACAGTGGTAATCCTAGTTCTACTTCTGAATAGGCAGTAGAGTAGTAGGAAATAGGCTGAGGATTCGTCCCTGTGCCTGTCGGCTGACAAAGAACTGCACATGCATATTTACCTCCAGTAGAAGTAGACACATATAGCAAAAAATTCTTAGAGTAGTCTGGTAATGTGAGTGCAGGTGCCTCCTGCAACCTCTGTTTGATCGTTTCAAATGCCACAAGGCCTTCCTGTGTCCAGGAAAGATTGCTATGGAGTTGACCATTTCCAGTATCCTTTACCATAGCTCTCAAAGGTCCTGTCAAACTAGCATAGCTCTCAACCCAAGCTGAAGAATATCCAGCAATACCAAGAAATGTCATCATCTCTCTGACAGTTCTAGGCTTCGGAGCCTTACGAATAGCTTCCAATTGACTATCCGAAATGCTTCGATTTCCGTGCGTTATTGTCTGACCCAAATAGACAACCTTCTCCTGGCAATATTGCAACTTTTTCTGTGAAACCTTATGTCCCTTTTCTGCCAATACCTGTAGCAATTTAATTGAGTCTCTATGACATGTTTCCTTATCCTGTGAGCAGATAATTATATCATCTACATACTGAATGACAGTGCTTTGCAATATCTGATCTATCCCTACCAAATCTTCCTTCAATACTTTATTGAAGATGTGCGGGCTGTGCCGAAAACCCTGTGGTAAACGATTGTACTCATAGAACTGTCCCTTATATGTGAACCCAAATAAACCCTGACTCTCTACACTAAGTGGAACACTAAAAAATGCACCACATAAGTCTAACACCGTAAAATGTGTCGCATCAGGAGGAATTTGGGCCAACAAAGTATGCGGGTCTGGCACTTCCGCTGGAAAGTCAGTTACTACCTCATTCACTGCTCTCAAGTCATGAACCACACGATAAGTTCCATCTGGGTTTTTTCACAGGTAACAAAGGTGTGTTACTCTGAGGATTTTTTGTTGTCCTTAAAACAGTTGCTTTCGAAAGTCCTTCAATTTGTGGTTCGATCCCTTGGATTGCTTCATCTTTCAATGGATACTGATTCTTCCAAGGAGGTCTGGCTCCTGGTCGAAGTTCAACTTTCACCGGTTGGGCTGATTTCACAAGTCCAATATCGGTACTGTGTTGAGACCATAGAAATTCTGGAACTTGTTGCAACATCTCCTCTTTCATAGGGTCTGAATCCATCTTCACACTGCAAATAGATTCGTGTGTTATCCGTACAGCTTGTGGCTCTCCTTGTCCTTGAGCCGAAATCATGATTTTGAGAAATCGATGATCTTCAGTCCTCCAGATCGCCAAATTCTCTTTCATCGGTATGAAAACAGCTTTCTCTGCTTCTGTCATCATTTCTCCTATTTGCTTCTGCTCATAGCCTTCAGAAACCAACAAGGTCACATGTGGCACACTCTTCTCAATCTCAAATTCTTTATCCAGATAATCGTCTGTGTTTATCTTCATAGCTGCTCCTTGTGGTCCTAAAATTATGCAACATGAGGTAAGTTGAACTTTCTTTGGTTGACGACTCAGCCATTCCTCTGAGTCCGATTGGGCAGCATTCTTGAAATACTTGAGCGTACAATGAGATGGATATTCGGAAGCCTCGCATCTGGCATGTTTGTCACAATGAATTTCTCCCATATCTTAGCCTGCTTCAAAAATCTTCACTGAGATTTCCAATCCAGAATACTGAAGAAGAATCCATCTCTGTCGTCATCGACAGTTGGTAAACATTTTCCTTTGGCACCTCTACCAGACAGCCGTCTGGTGTACATTTTATTGTACAGTTCAATTTACACAATGCATCTCTTCCCAACAATGCAATAGGTGTATGTTCTGATACTAGTATGGGTATTGTAATTTTCTGATTTTCATAGCAGAGCTCAATTGGTTCCGTAAGAGGAATCAGCTGTTTCACTCCCTCAAATCCGATTGTCCTAATTAGTTGATTGGACATAGGGAGATGTGTAGCATCTTCAGGCCGAACACAGGTAAAAGCAGCTCCGCTTATCCGCCATCACTTCCAATGGTCGTTTGTTTACTTTCACCTCAATTGTTGGATCTTTTTCCGGTCCTGATGCTACCAGCTGACACCCCCCTTTCGGATCTTCTGGGCACCTCTAGAATCCTTGCTCCGGGCCCCTATAAGGGTTCACCGGTCCTCCAGATGATCTTGACTGGCTCCTGTATCTTCCTCTGAAATTCCCTCTGGTGTTTCCTTCTGGCCCATTACACTCACGGGCAAAATGACCAACCTGTCCACAATTATAACACACTTCTGAAGATTGCTGGAAGTGTGGCTTGAATCTTCCTCCTCTTCCTCTTCCTGAACCTTCTCGTCCTCTTCCTCTCCAATTCTGTCTCTGTCCAGAAACTGGCTGTGGATATGAAACAACTGGTACCGCTATTGGTGTCTGGTACAATTGTGGTTGGAACTGGTTCGGTTGAAGCTGTGGCAGTGATTGTTGATTTGGTTTACCCTGATTCTGCATAACCAGAGCTTGTTTTTTCTCCTTCTTATTCTCCACCAGTTGTATTTGATTGAGTTTTCTGAGAGTTTCTTGGTCCTGTTCTTTCTGGTTGTGTTCCTTTTTCCGGTACAGATCCACTTGATGGGCTATATGATCTGTATAGACACCTTTTGTCATGCTCCCAAGTCCAACCACTTCTGCCAGTTTGCTCCTTACCGGTAAGGGCAGTCCCATCTGTAGTTTAGCTCTCAAGATTGACTGCTCAATTTGACTCACATCTGGATCATTTCCGGTAATATTTCTCCACACTTGATGAACTCTTGACACGTAGGCTCTCGGATTTTCTTGTTGTCCTAGTGGGTCAATCAGAATGTTGTCAGGATGCACATTTGTTGGAAACGTATCTTTCAGTGCTCTCCACAGCCGATTCCTGCTTGCAGCCAACAATTCAGGATCATTCACAGCAGTTCCCACATATCTATGAAGTCCAGCTCTCTGAAAAATTTCTTCCATGCCTGGAATCCCAAGGAGATTAGCCAAAAGTCTCTTAATGTCTCCTATGGCAGACTGTGTTCCCACCGTAATTTCTTCCAACTTTGAAATCCAAGGGATATGCTCCATCTTGAAGAGTAGGCAGCTTCTCAAGTATATCTGACATATCGGTATTCTGCAAAGGCTTATATTCTAGGTTTTGTCCTCGAATGATCACCGGCATAATTTTCTTACTAGTGCCATCTTTCCTTGGCCTCAATGTATATTTCTTCTCAGATTCTTGGGATTCTTTTCTCAGCAGCTTCTTTTCCTTCGTCTTCAGCTTCTTGAGTCGTTCTTCCAGTTCTTTTACTTCTTCTAAATTATTGGCCTTATACAGGTATGATACGCATCGGTCTATATCTCTTTCTATTTCTTCTGTGTTAGTCATTGGAGGATAAAATCCTCTTGAATATGAAGCACCTTTAGTCTCCAAATCTTCATCGCTGTCTCCATCTTCATTTTCACCAGCACTCGAATCACTTGTATTCTTCTTCTTCCAACTTCCATCACCCCTTCTTTCCGCTCTGGCCAACCTCTGTCTGATGACAGGGTCATATCCACCCATGATCTCTTCTGAATCACTCTGATCATCATCATCATCATCATCATCAAGTTCCATCCTCCTTGACCTCACTCTACCCTTAGTCTCCAGACATCTCGTTTTGTTCCTGCTTTTGGAGTTTGGATTCATCTTTATGGTCGTTTCTGCTTGTCCTCTCTCTATTATTTGTTCATCTTCATCTCTGATGCAATAGTCACCCTCCTGAATGATCACTGGAAGCTGAGGATAAACGTCCTTAAACTTGGCTTCTTTCTCATAAGGTGGGGGTGTTTTTGCTGAATCCATATATGAGAAAGGTGTATTGACTTCTGCAATCAGTTTTTCTGTCACCTTCACCTCTTTTGCCATTTTCTCTGCACCTCTGTCTCTCTTATCTTTTGTATCTTTTATCAGTTTTTGTCCTTCATTTTCAAAAAGCTTAAGAACACCCAGCTCTCTTTGTCTTTTTTCTTTACGAAGTTTTCCTTTCTTCCCCTTCTTTTGATCTGCCTTATACGTGGATACAAGCACTTGCATTATCTTGATGACGTCTGGGTTAAGCGTGCCTTCCAATGGCCATGGTTGTTCAATGTCAGGCCAACGTTTATTCCATTTTTCAGATAATTTTGCTATACCATTAACTAGAGGATTACTATTCTGTACTACATGAAGAGGAGTAATTGCTTTTGTAGTTTTGATGTCCTTTTTCCCCATTGTAATGACTATGTTATGTGTTTCCCTCTTGTTTCCTCTCTTTTTTTTTTTTTTTATTAAAAAAAATAATTAATCAATTAATCCAATCAATCAATTAACCAATCAAATCAATGAATCAATCAACCAATCAATCAAATCAATCAACCAATTACTAATCAATCAATCAACTAATCAATCGAATCAATCAACCAATTACCAATCAAATCAATCAATCAATTAATCAAATCAATCAACTAATCAATCAAATCAATCAACCAATCAATCAAATCAATCAATCAATTAATCAAATCAATCAACTAATCAATCAAACTAATCAAATCAATCAATCAACTAATCAAATCAATCAACTAATCAATCAAATCAATCAACCAATCAATCAAATCAATCAATCAATCAATCAAATCAATCAACTAATCAATCAAACCAATCAAATCAATCAATCAATTAATCAAATCAATCAATCAATCAAATCAATCAACTAATCAATCAAGTCAATCAATCAATTACTAATCAAATCAATCAATCAATTAATCAAATCAATCACTAATCAATCAATTACTAATCAAATCAATCAATCAATTAATCCAATCAATTACTAATTATTCTGTGAATTTTATTTTACCAAATTATTGATTAGTGGCAATCTTACCACATCCGATGAGGAAGAGTAAAGGAAAGAAGTCAACTCCAGAGCAATTCAAGAATAAAATACCTGTACCAGCAGCACTACCCAATTGCTTAATAAGCAATTAATTACCTTAATTTTACAGAATAATTTCAATGCTGGATTTCCAACACAACTCTAATCAAAACAAGTCATTGACAAAAACTCTAATGTGCAATTATCAATTACATCAATTCATCAGTCTGTTGCCAAGTTCCTGTGAAATGGTCACAACATGAAAAATTCTATGTAGACACAATGTATCAATTAAATCCTGTAAGGGAAAGTAGGTTTTGTGGATAAGTACAGTACTGGCCTTAATTTGGCTGGGTGGTTGTCATCGATGTCAGTTGATGTTAGCACCTCCTCTCTCTCTCTCTCTGTCTCCTCCTTCTCGTCTCTCGTATGACAGAAGGACAAAACAACAAGCAAGAATTTAGTTCATCATTATTTATATATATATATATATATTTTTTCTTTTCACATTCACGCTAAGAAATAAGCAAACAGCTTAACTCAGGAATATTATAAATAGCTCAATAACATTTTATTTTATTCATTTATTTTATTATTATTATTTTTAATCCGTCAATATATCTCTCATTCACCAACTCAACCGATTATCAACCAAACAGGTTTACAGTCAAGCAATAGTTAATTCAAGAGAACATTTCACTTGTGTGCAAAATTCCCCCTCCCGTTTTCTTTTTGTCTGCACTGAAAACGGACTCTCCCAATCAGTTCAGTGCAGGGGAGTGGCTAAACTCATAAAATCCTACGCGTGCGCAGTTCAGTCACCAATGTGATTTCAGAGTGAAAGGAGCTATAGACAGACCCGCTGTTGCTCCGTTCTCTCCTCCCATAGACAATAACAAGACTCTACAGAACACACAAACAAACACGAAACACACAGAACACAAATCCCACTTCCAAGTTATGTTATCTTTCACTTATCCTAGTTTGCAGATTGATAGTTATGCTGTTATCAATTACAAAACATCTCTATACACTCTTAAAAAGTCCTCCCTGTAGGGTCATGCTATTCTAATAGTTAATGAACATTGTCTTTTTATAGAGATTCATAAGGTTTTGACCTCGACTACCATATTTCCTTACAAAAGAGTAAAGCCCCTGTTGTCAGAGCCTTAGTCGACACACATCTGGAAGTAATCAGAGACGCAGCCCCCCCTTTTTCCCTGTCTCACACACACACAGACAGAGAGAAATTCTCACACACACACACAGTTGAAGTGGAATGCATCCGGACCTACAAAGCATGCTTACCGTCGCTCCTTATTGTCTTTTATATTCCTTTTGCTAAATTTCTGCTACCTTCAGATTTTAGACATTCAAAAGAGAGGATTACTTCAGACAGATGTTTCGTCAAACAAATTCAGAGCGGTAAACTTACAATTGAATATATTGTCTTAAACCAGCAGTTCCCAGAACTGACTTGAGAGTTAATCTAATAACTATCAAGATTTATGGCCCATCTTAATGATCGCCTCGTTTGAGGGCTTCCTTAATTAGCGACGTCCTAAAGTATACTGTTTTTTATTCCTTCATGCCTTATTCCTTGTACTCTTAGACACTTCTAGATACTCCTTGTACGTTTATTCAAGCCAAATTATCGGTGTGCCCTATAGACACTCCCCACTTTTTTTTTTTTTTTTGCTTTGTTCTCACCGCAAAGTAATTTAGAAAATTTAGAACGGAATTCCTATCACACAGCAAAAAAGAACCAGCAAAACGCACGCACAGATACTTTGACGGTACATCTTGAACACACACACTCTCTGGACTCACAAAACGGCCAGCGCCCAATATTAGTGAAAAAAGCTCACCTTTTTAGCCGGCTTCTTTGAGCGGGAGTCACTTTGTAGCCCAGGAATGGAATGCTGAGATAAGATGTAGCACGACCCAAAAAATAAAATAAAAATAAAACTACCTCGTCGCCATTAAATGTAGTGTCTAAAAGACACACCTTTGCTGGTCCATGCTTGTGATGATAAGGAATCCGCCGACACTGTACTTTGTTTATAAAGGTTTATTATAACAAAGAATATTCAGCATCGGAATTTACAGACACCTGCAGATGCCTGGAGACAGCAACAGCCAAATATGTAATTCGCTATTCTCCCCTTCTATTGTTCAAGACATGATTTTATATCATTTATGACGTAATATGGTGTGATTCTAAAAAACCAATCCCTGGCCTTTTCCACGTCTCTCCCCATATCATCTTTCCATGAACTACAGTAATGTTTTCCAGATGTTTCCAGCACAGTAGAGTACAGTTCGTCCGTTACACCATTTTTGCCACATCAGCAAAATCTTAGAGCCAAGTTTCCTACTT
>NC_059208.1:38088749-38111249 GCF_020615455.1 Coregonus clupeaformis
ATACCCTGCTGGCCACCCGCGGACGTTCCGAGTTGGGGCCGTCCATTCCATCCCCCAGACCATCTCCGAGCCGAGGCCGTGGAGCTCGGGGGTGCTGGGCGCTAGAGAGAGGGGAGGAACCCGGGAGGGGGCCGTCCCCTGCACCAACTGTGGCCGTGGAGGACACACCGCGGCTAGGTGCTGGGGAGGGTCTCCAGGGGAGTCGGGGCAACAGGTCGCGGCACTGGGGAGCCATTTCCAGGTGAGTAGGCGCCCCACTCACCCAGAGCCCCTCTGTTGTTCACTTGTGTATACCGTGGTATTTCCTCAGGTTGCATCTCATTCCCAGCATAAGGCGCTAGTCGATTCAGGCAGCTGGAAATTTTATTGATCGGAAATTTTGCACTAAGTTAGGATTCCCCTCCTGCCCGCTTGATGCACCTTCCCTGTCCATGCCCTAGATAGCCGCCCGTTGGGATCTGGGGTTGATTAGGGTGGTCAGCAGCGCCACTAAAGATGAAAGAAGACGCAGGGGGGTCCGTGAGGAGATCATTCAGTTGTGCCCGATTGACTCTCCTGCGTATCCCGTGGTGCTGGGGGCCTTGGTTAATCACCATGACCCACCATTTCCGTGGCAACAGAGGGCTCTCAAGGAATGGTCCGACCAGTGTGTTGGGCGATGTTTAGGTGTTTCGTTGAGCGACACGGTGGAGAGTCGAACGCAAGTGCGCCAATACACATTTCCCAGTATGAGGATTTGGCACTCGTGTTCAGCAAGACGAGGGCGACGCGATTGCCACCTCATAGACAGGGAGATTGTGCGATAAACCTCCAGACAGGTGCGGCACTCCACGGAGCCATGTGTATCCTCTGTCTCAAGAGGAGACAAGGCGGTATGGGGAGACATACATAGCTGTGTCCCTGAGACAAGGATACATACGGTCCCTCACTTCCCCTGCGTCCTCGAGTTTCTCTTTTTGTGAAGAAGAAGGATCGGGAGGGTTGCGCCCGTATTGCATTACCGTAGTCTCAATCAGATCACTGTCAAATACAGTTACCCTCTTCCTCTGATTACGAGTATGACTGAATCTCATTACGCGGAGCGCGTTTCTTCACAAAACTGGATCTCAGGAGCGCCTATAACTTGGTGCGCATTAGGGAGAGATGAATGGAAGACGGCATTTAGTACCACTTCAGGTCATTATGAGTATCTCGTCATGCCATACGGGTTAATGAATGCTCCTTCAGTCTTCCAATCATTTGTGGACGAGATCTTCCGGGACCTGCATGGGCAGGGTGTGTGTAGTGGTACATTGACGAGCATCCCGTAGTGTACACTTCTACACGGCCGAGCATGTAGCACCATGGCGAGTGTTGGGTAGGCTGTTGGAGCATGACTTGTATGTCAAGGCAGAGAAATGTCTGTTTTTTCCAGGAGTCTATCTCCTTCTTGGGTCATCGGTTGTCCGCAGTCAGGGGTGAAGATGGAGATTGACCGGTGTAGCCAGCCGTGCGTAACTGGCAAACCCCAACCACTGTTAAAGAGGTGCAGCAGTTTTTGGGTTTTTCCAATTACTACCGGAGGTTTATCCGGGGTTTTGGACAAGTAGCAGCTCCCATTACTTCCCTGCTGAAAGGGGGCCCAGGTGCTTCGCAGAGGGCGCTTAGGCGGACAGGACGTTTGGTAGATGAAGGACCTGTTCACTTCGGCTCCGGTGCTGGCGCATCCGGACCCCGCTTTAGCGTTCCCAGGTAGAGGTGGACGCAGTCAGAGGCCGGTATTGGGGCAGTACTGTCGCAACGCTCCGGCACGCCTTAAGCTCCGTCCTGCGCTTTTTATTCTAAAAAAGCTCAGCCCGGCGGAACGTAATTATGACGAGGGGGACAGGGAGCTGTTAGCCGTGGTTCAGCCCTCAAGGTGTGGAGGCATTGGCTTGAGGGGCTCAACACCCTTTTTCTCATTCTGACTGACCATCGTAACCTGGAGTACATCCGGGCCAGCTAGGAGATTGGAACCTCGACAGGCTAGGTGGAACATGTTTCTGACCCGGTTCGTTTTAAGATCACTTACATCCCAGGGTCCCAGAACGGTAAGGCAGACGCCCTGTCCCGGCGGTATGACACAGAGGAGAGGTCCATTGAGCCCACTCCCATACTGCCGGGAGTCTTGTCTGGTGGCACCGGTGGTATGGGAGGTCGATGCGCGAAATTGAGCGAGGCGATTACGCACCGACCCTTACTCCCCCAGAGTGTCCAGTGTTGTCGGACGACGTGCCGCTCGAGGTCCGTGATCGCTCATACGTCACCCTCCTCTGGACATCCAGGTATTGGCCGACAGTGCACTGCCTTAGTGTTAAGTACTGTGCCACAATGGCTAACGGGAAGTGAGGGTTTATCGTCTCTGTAGCTCTAGCTGGTAGAGTACGGCGCTTGTAGCTAAGGTAGTGGGTTCGATCCCGACCACCCATACACAAAAAAAAAAAAATAAATAAATATGCACGCATGACTGTAAGTCGCTTTGGATAAAAGCGTCTGCATAAATGGCATATTATTATTTATGTCTCCTCCCCTGCCGGTGTGCGCTCAGTGTAAGGCGCCTAGACACCTGCCCAGGGGGAAGTCAACCCCTCGCCCGTTTCCACAACGAGCTGTGGTCTCACCTCTCGGTGGACTTTGTTACGGACCTTCCCCTCTCAGGGGAATACCACTATTCTGGTCGTTGTGGATCGGTTCTCTAAGGCCTGTCGTCTCATCCCAATGCCGGTCTCCTACTGCCCTACAGACTGCTGAGGCCTTGTTTACCCACGTCTTCCGGCACTCACGGGGTTCCCGAGGATATAGTGTCTGATCGGGGTCCCCAATTCACCTCTAAGTCTGAGGGCATTCATGGAACGCTTGGGGGTCTCGGGTTAGCCTTACCTCGGGGTTCCACCTGAGAGAATGGGCGGGTGGAGAGAGTGAACCCAGGATGTGGGTAGGTTTCTGAGATCATATTGCCAGGGTCCGGCAGGAGGAGTGGTCGGGGTATATCCCCTGGGCAGAGATAGGTTCAGAACTCTCTTCGCCACTCTCTACTAACCTGACCCCTTTCCAGTGTGTGTTAGGCATCAGCCCGGTTCTGGCACCATGGCATCAGAGCCAGATCGAGGCTCCTGGGTGGATGAGTGGTTTTGGACACTGGAGGAGACGTGGGAACGCTGCACACGTACATCTGCAGCGGGCCATCCGCAGGCAGAAGGCGAGCGCCAATCTCCACCGCAGTGAGGGTCCAGTTTACGCACCTGGAGATCGAGTCTGGCTCTCGACTCGAAACCTTGCCATTCGCCTGCCCTGCCGGAAGCTTGGCCGGGCGGTTTGTGGGGCCATTTAAAAGTCCTGAGGAGATTGAACGAGGTTTGTTACAAGTTGCAACGTTGCCTAATGACTATCACATTAACCCCTCGTTCCATGTGTCTCTCCTCAGGCCGGTGGTATCTGGTCCACTCCAGGACAGTGAGATAGGAAGAGAGACTCCTCCGCGCCCCACTGGACATCGAGGGCGGTGTACTCAGTTCGGTCCATCGTGATTCGAGACGTTCGGATGAGGGGTCTACAATATCTCGTGGAGTGGAGGTACGGTCCGGAGGAACGGTGCTGAAGGTGCCAAGGAGGGACATTTTAGATCCATCCCTCCTGACTGAGTTCCACCGGAGTCATCCCGCGCCTGCTCCACGTCCTCTGGCCGCCCCCGAGGCTGGGGTCAGCCCGCTGCGACGCTGGAGCCGCCACAAGGGGGGTACTTGTCGAATTCCGCCAGACTGCTCCTCCTCCTTGTTCGGGCAGGCTTCGGGCGTTCGTCGTCCCCCGAGTACTAGCTTCTACCGCTTGATGTTCTCTATGTTTGTTTGGTTTTGTCTGTTGGTGCACCTGTTTCGTTTTATGTATTGATTATGTCACCTATACGTTTCCTTTGGTTTTGTTTGCAGTTGTGTGTTGTTGTCCGTTGGTGATTTGTTATTGCTCTCTTGTATTTAGTGGATTGACGCACTGTATGCGTAATCGTCGTCTCCGTTGTTTTGAGGCCCGTTATTTTGTATTGCGTGAATTCGACAAGTAAAGTCGGTTTGACTAGCTTCTGTGTCCTGGCGCCTGACTCAACACCACATCCACATCAGCTCGTGACATTATTTTTTTTTATATTATTCTTTGTGCTTCTGTGTAATCTGAGGGAAATACTGTGCCTCTAATATGTTTACACAGTTGGCAGGGAGGTTAGGAAGTGCAGCTCAGTTTCCACCTCATTTTGTGGGAAGTGTGCATATAGCCAGTCTTCTGCTCGAGAGCCAGGTCTGCCTAATCGGCGGCCTCTCTCAATAACGAAAGGCTATGCTTTCACTGTCTGTACATAGTCAAAGCTTTCCTTAATTTTGGGTCAGTCACAGTGGTCAGGTTTTCTGCCACTGTGTACTCTCTGTTTAGGGCCAAATAGCTTTCTAGTTTGCTCTGGTTTTTTTGTTAATTCTTTCCAATGTGTCAAGTAATTATCTTTTGTTTTCTCATGATTTGGTTGGGTCTATATTGTGTTTGCTTAGGGAGACTCTTCTCCAAGTGGAATCTCTGTAGGTGATGGCGTTGTTATGGAAGATTTGGGAATCGCTTCCTTTAGGTGGTTGTAGAATATAACGTCTCTTTTCTGGATTTTCAAGATTAGCGGGTATTGGCCTAATTCTGCTCTGACATGCATTATTTGTTTTTTTATGGTGCTTGTACACAGAGGATATTTTTTGCAGAATTCTGCATGCAGAGTCTCAATTTGGTGTTTGTCCCATTTTGTGAAATCTTGGTTGGTGAGCGGAACCCAGACCTCACAACCATAAAGGGCAATGGGTTCTATAATGATTCAAATAGTTTTAGCAGATCCTAATTGGTAGTGTCAAATTTTATGTTCCTTTTGGTGGGTAGAAGGCCTTCTTGCCCTGTCTCTAGATCGTTCACAGCTTTGTGGGAAGTTACCTGTGGCGCTGATGTTTCGGCTGAGGTACAGTATGTAGTAGTTTTTCGTGTGCTCTAGGGCAACAGTGTCTAGATGGAATTTGTATTTGTGGTCATGACAACTGGACCTGTTTCGAACACCATAATTTGTCCCACCCCTGAGATTGACTGTCGGGGGCCCAGGTCCTGACAGAATCTGTGCAGAGATATCTAGGTGCTGCTGTAGGGGCCTCCTTGGTTGGGGACAGGTGGAGCACCAGATCATAAACAAACAGTAGACATTTGACTAAAGATTCTAGTAGGGTGAGGCTGGGTGCTGCAGACCTGGTCTAGTTCCCTCGCTAATTCGATGACATACAGTACCAGTCAAAAGTTTGGACAAACCTACTCATTCATTTGTAGAATCAATAGTGAAGACATCAAAACTGTGAAATAACACATATGGAATCATGTAGTAACCAAAAAAGTGTTAAACAAATCAAAATAGATTTTATATTTGAGATTCTTCAAAGTAGCCAAACCCTTTGCCTTGATGACAGACTTTGCACACTCTTGACATTCTCAACCAGCTTCATGAGGTAGTCACCTGGAATGCATTTCAATGAACAGGTGGGCCTGTGTGGAAAGTTAATTTGTGAAATTTATTTCCTTCTTAATGTGTTGAGCCAATCTGTTGTGTTGTGACAAGGTAGGGGTGGTATAGCAGAAGATAGCCCTATTTGATAAAAGACCAAGTCCATATTATGGCAAGAACAGCTCAAAATAAGCAAACAGAAACGAGCAGTTCATCAACTTTAAGACATGAAGGTCAGTCAATGAACATTTCAATAACTTTTAAAGTTTCTTCAACTGTAGTGCGTAAACCATCAAGCGCTATGATGAAACTGGCTCTCCATGAGGACCGCCACAGGGAAAGGAAGACCCAGAGTTATCTCTGCTGCAGAGGATAAGTTCATTAGAGTTAACTGCATCAGATTGCAGTCACAAATATATCGCTTGACAGAGTTCAAGTACAGACAGACACATCTCAACATCATAACTGTTCAGAGGAGGACTCGTGAATCAGGCCTTCATGGTCGAATTGTGCAAAGAAACCACTACGTAATGGATACCAATAGAAGAAGATACTTGTTTGGGCCAAGTAACCACCGAGCAATGGACATTAGACCGGGGTGGAAATCTGTCCTTTTGGTCTGAGAGTCCAAATTGTGAGATTTTTGGTTGCCAACCGGGCATGTGTCTTTGTGAGAGCGAGTAGGTGAATGGATGATCTCCACATGTGTGGTTCCCACCGTGAAGCATGGAGGAGTGATTGTGTGGGGGTGCTTTTGCTGGTGACACTGTCTGTGATTTATTTAGAATTCAAGGCACACTTAACCTTAGCATGGCTACACACAGCATTCCCATCTGGTTTGCGCTAGTGGGACTATCATTTGTTTTTCAACAGGACAATGGCCCAAAACACACCTCCAAAGCTGTCAACAATATATTTTGATTTGATTAATAGCGTTTTTGGTTACTGCATGATTCCATATCTGTTATTTCATAGTTTTTGATGTCTTCACTATTATTCTACAATGTGGAAAATAGTAAAAAAAGAAAAACCCTTGAATGAGTAGGTGTGCCCAAACTTTTGACTGGTACTGTATATGTTGAAGAGGCTGGGGCTCAAGCTGTATCCCTGTCTCACCCCAATGCCCTGTGGAAAGAAATGTGTTTTAGTTTTTTTTGTTACAATTTTAACCGCACACTTGTTGTTTGTGTACATGGATTTTATAATGTTGTATGTTTTTCCTCCAACACCACTTTCCATCAATTTGTAAAGCAGATCCTCATGACAAATTGAGTCAAAATATTTGTTTAAATCCACAAATCATGAGAAGACTTTGCCTTTGTTTTGTTTTGTTTGTCAACTAGGGTGTGCAGGATGAATACGTACGGTAATTTGGTAAAAAAAGCCAATTTGACATTTGCTCAGTACATTGTTTTCACTGAGGAAATGAGAACTAGTCTCATGTTAATGATAATGCAGATTATTTTCCCAAGGTTGCACGTTGATGCATATCCCACGGTAGTTATTGGGGTCAAAATTTGTCCTACTTTTGTGGATTGGGGTGATCAGTCCTTGTTTCCAAATATTGGGGAAGATGCAGAGCTGAGGATGATGTTAAACAGTTTAAGTATAGCCAATTGGAATTTGTGGTCTGTATATTTTATCATTTTATTTAGGATACCATCAACACCATATGCCTTTTTGGGTTGGAAGTTTGCATTTTGTCCTGTAGTTCATTCAAGTAATTGGATAATCCAGTGGGTTCTGGTAGTCTTTGTGAAAGTTGATTCTAAGATTTGTATTTTATAAAGTGTACATGTTTTTGCTGTTTGTTCTATGTTATAGAGCTAAAAAAAGATTGGAGAAGTGGTTTATCCATACATCTCCGTTTTTGGATAGATAAACACCTAGTGTTGTCTTTTTGTGTGTGTTCCAATTTTCCCAGAAGTGGTTAGATTCTTATGGACTCTTCAATTACATTGAGCTGATTTCTGACGTGCTGTTCCTTCTTTTTCCGTGAAGTGTATTTGTTTATTTTTGTGATTCACCATAGTGAAGCGTAGGCTCAGGTTTTTCTGGGTCTATGTTTTTGGTTGGATAGATTTCTCAATTTCTTTCTTCGGTTTTTGCACATTCTTCATCAAACCATTTGTAATTTATTAATTTTCTTAGGTTGTCGCTTGAAATTTTTAGATTTGATAGGGAAGCTGAGGTCGAATATCTTGTTTAGGTTTTCACTGCTAAGTTTTACTCCTTCAGTATTACAGTGAAACATTTTGTCCAGGAAGTTGTCTAAAAGGGATTGAATTTGTTGTTGCCTAATTGTTTTTAGTGGAGGTTTCTACACTACTCCTGCCGCTATAGCATTCTTAATATTATGTAGTTCCTTTGGCTTTGATGCCTCATGATTGAGTATTGCTCTGTTCAAGTATACTTTGATTTTGTTGTGATCTGATAGGGGTGTCAGTGGGCTGACTTTGAATGCTCTGAGAGACTCTGGGTTGAGGTCAGTGAAAAGTTAATCTACAGTACTACTGCCAAAGGGATGAGCTGTAGGTGTACCTACTTGGGGTAAGAGTCTAAAGCCTACCATTGACATGTGACCAGAACTGAGTACGACAGAGCTGCAGGAGTTTGATTGACTAGTTTTTGTTAGTTGTTTTGTCATAGCCGTGTCTAGGGGGCAAAGAGTTTGGGAGGGAATGCTGTCACCTCCAGGTAGGTGTTGTCTCCCTGTGTGCTAAGAGTGTCAGGTTCTTGTCCACAGACTAGTACATGGGCCTGGAAATTCTCTCTCTCGCTCTCTCTCTCTCTCTCTCTCTCTCTCTCTCCCTCTCTCTCTCTCTCTCTCTCTCTCTCTCTCTCTCTCTCTCTCTCTCTCTCTCTCTCTCTCTCTCTATCTCTCTCTCTCTCTCTCTCTCTCTCTCTCTCTCCGGGGCTGGGCATGTGGCGCATGATTGGTCTCTTAATCACCATTAGCCATTAAGCCTCCTCTCGGTGAGAAAGACGGCATAAATGAATAAAGATGGGCAATATAGAACAAGCCAGGGTGTGCCTGGCCAGCAAGATGGACAATGAAGTGTCTGGCCCCACAATGCTGTCGTCATTAGTATTAATATGAGACGGAGTTGGGGTACAGGGGGATGAATAAGGAGGAGGTGGGGATGAGCAGATGAGGCCATGCGGAGCGGAGGAGAGGAGAGGTG
Source organism: Coregonus clupeaformis (assembly GCF_020615455.1). Taxonomy (NCBI): domain Eukaryota; kingdom Metazoa; phylum Chordata; class Actinopteri; order Salmoniformes; family Salmonidae; genus Coregonus; species Coregonus clupeaformis. The sequence goes on from NC_059208.1 coordinate 38,097,459, forward strand.
GAGGGATGGAGCGAGGGGGTGAAGTATATCTGTTTTTTGCCGAGGTTAGGTGATGGTGAATGGCCAGCCTCTCTGGGGCAATCGGGATCTGTTTGTGTCGCCCGCCTCGCGGACACACAGCTAGCGACAATGCCGGAGCTACAGCACATGGCAGCTTTGTTTGCGATTAAGGTCAGACGCCCACGGACCAGGCGTCTGACATAAGGAGTAAGGGAGTGGGTGAGGAGGGCAGTGCTGAGAAGGCTAGAGTTAGAGGAAAGAGTTAGAGTCCAACCACTAACTGATTTAAAGTGCTATTGAGGTGGTTTAGAGCCAGGAAATAAAGTCTCATTCCACAGTGAAAGAGAGAGTTGATAGGGAGAGAACGAAGACAGACATTGGTAGAAGATCATTTTCTTGAAGTATGGTATCTTGCGTAACCCTCTATTATCTCAACAAATACAAATTTCATCAGTACAGAGCACAGACTCAAATCTTTCTCCCAAATAAATCCACAGACACTGTCCTCAATCACTCCTCAGATATGAGAGAAGAATACTATTCAACTAAAAGCCCACGTGAACAATGTTGTGTAAAACATGCATAGGGCTACAATCCGAGAAATCACTCTCAGAGGAGTCTCCATTGAGATTGAGTTTTAAATCAGGGACTAGGTTTAATCTGTGTCCAGGAAACCGGCCCAGCACTGTCTAAGGTTTATGGAGGAGCACAAACTACAAGTAATGGTGGTATCTCGAATGTTCCCATTTCAGAAAGACAGGACCACATTAATAAAATAGTGTCCTCACGTTCACTATGACAATAAAATAACACGGTATGCATGGAGCATAAAACTGTTTGGCATCTTCTTCTGCCACCCAAACCTTATCCAAATAAACCTCGACAGTCAGCAGCCAATGTGTGCAGTGAACATACAGTCAGCGTGACCTCATTTCCTAACATCATGCAGTGGCGTGAAATCACAACAGTCCCAGCTAGCTCCAGTGACAAAAACCTGACTAGATTTCTTCCCCATCCCTATGTTATCAGATCCAAACTATTATCACAGACCTACACATTGACATTAGCATTAAGATATGGCTTTCCCTGTGTTTTCTGTTAAATATTGTCTCGAGTATGATCATAACCCAAATTAACCATTTCTCACTCCAGTAGCAGCAGTTTCACGATTAAAAGAGATAGCTTCTGAGATAACGCCAGTGCAGCACGGAGTTCTACACACACACTACACAACTAGTGGGATTGCATTTAAAGACCGGATTGAATTTACCACAAAAACACGGTAAGATACACGGAAATACAAATTAGTCGAGACATAAGCTTCGTTAGAATTGAGCTTTTTTAACAAATTGATTGATTGATTTTATCTGACAAAAATACATATTGTCACGTTCTAGTTGAAGGATGGGATGATTAAGGCGCAGCGTGAATGCATACATGTTTATTATACCGAATAAACACAACGACAAAACAACAAACTAAACGAAAGTGAAGTCCAAGGTAGACACAAACAACATACCTTACAGGAACAAGATCCCACAACCCACTAGTGCTAATAGGGCTGCCAGTATGGTCCCCAATCAGAGACAACGAGCTACAGCTGCCTCCGATTGGGAACCACACCGGCCAACATAGATCTACAGCATAATAGACCTACAACATATAATATATATAACAAAGAACATACACACCCTGACTCAACATACTACGAGTCCCCTGAGTCAGGCGTGACAGTACCCCCAAAGGTGCGGACTCCGACCGCACAACACAAACATAACAGGGTAGGGGGCCGGGTGGGCATTCCGCTCGGAGGCGGATCCGGCCTCGGGGCGTGATGACCTCTCACTCTCCGCCTCCCTGTTGCGCCTGGTCTGGTCTGGACCTCGCGCGCTACCTCTGACGCGTATGGTCTGGACTGGAGCCGCTGACCGGAGCTGGACTGGGCACCGGTGGAGCGGACTGCTCTGTCTCCGGAGTGGAACAGCTGACCGGAACTAGATCAGGCAGTGGAACGGGCACGGCCGGCCGACAAACGCAACATTGGCGAGGGACAGGAAGGCAGGCCGAGATGGGACAGCGGACCACTGGCTGGTGCGCAGGAGCAGGAACAGGCCGGGCCGGGTGGTGACGCAGCACCACTGGCTTGTAGAGGGGAGCAGGAACGGGGAGAGATGGCGACACGCACCACTTGCTTGGTGCGAGGAGAGATGGGTTTCTGCCGCCTAACCAGCTTCTCGCCGTGCCTCTATATCCTCTCCCCCTCTAGCCTCCTGTAGCGCCTCCTCTGACCGAATGTCCTGCCGCGAACAATAGCCCAGGGGCTCCCTCCGGACCAGCAGATCCGCCCTATCGCAGCCTCTGCTGCCTCGCGCTGACACCGTGATGCCCCCCAAAAATGTTCTTGGGGTTGGCTCTCCACCCTGATCCCTTTCAGGGCTCATTTTCTTGCAGATTCTTTATCTTGCCAAGTCATCCTCTCTGCTCCTCCTCGGCACACTGCTTGGTCAGGTTGATGGGATCCTCTGTCAGCTGATGACTGGACGGGAGGGACCAAGATGCGCAGCGTGATATGCAGTTACAATGTTATTATAACAAATAAACACAATGAAAAAAACAATAAACCAACGACACGTGAAGTCCTAAGGTAATACACAACAAACCTTAAACGGAACAAGATCCCACACAACCCACTAGTGCCAAAGTGTTGTTTGAGCGAGGGTTCCAATCAGAGACAACGAGCTACAGCTGCCCTGATTGGGAACACAGAAATAGATCTACACATAATAGACTCAAAACATAGAATATATATAATAAAGAATATACCAAATCACCCTGACTCAACATATAAGAGTCCCCTGGAGTCAGGCGTGACACATATACACATAGTAGATACATATTTAAAACCGTCAGCGATAACACAATAAAGTATTATTTCATTGTGGTCCGGGTCATCGCCCCCCATGCGCAGTCAGGATAATAATAAAAACGAAAGAACACCCAGGTTGTTTTGTTATGTCGGGTGGATGATGTTGGGGATCTGGGGTGGCGTTTTACAGAAAAACAGGTGTTGTTCTGGGTAATCTTCCACTTGATCAGAGTGTTGATGGAAGTCTGAGACGCATTGCGTCGCTGCAGTGTGTTTTGGTGTGGGGAGGTGGGGAAGCTGGCCGAGCGGGGTGGGAGGCGATGACAGTGATGGAGATGAGGATGCGCAGTAATGGAGTTTATTAACGGCCAGTGATATGGTGAAGATAAGTCCTCAGACACTGTGGGAGTTTAAAGCAGCTTATTACCTCACTGCTGCTCCGCCTCCCCACATGGGAGGAGGGATGGTGAATTTAATGACACACAATGACACATGTAATAACCCTGTCAAAAGCACACACACATACATGAAGATGCATGCACAATTCTCACCTCGCGACGGTCGCACACTAACACACAGGCACTCACAAACACACACACATTACTGTGTAAGAGCTCATTCAAGTTCCTGTGGGAGACAAGGGGCAACATCACCTGGAAAAATGAACTGCAGAGAATGTTCTCTTTGTTACATTACAAATAAGATGAAGTGAGCAATGTGTTCAACGCATCAAACACATGGGAATAGTAGGAGGTTTTGAAAACATGCTATCAGGGGTTAGTAAGTGACAGCATTACACTAGAAAAATAATGTGCATATGTCATAGTAATACAACTTATCTCTGAATAGTGAGTTGCGTTGGTTAGGCTATTGTTCTGTGTACGCTCATTCTAGAAATTGTTTGTCATTTTTTATCAGTATTATGTAAATATCATTCTGCTGGAACACACACACACACACACACACAACTCAGAATGTGGACCCAGTCATCAGCATGGGTGTCAGCCTCTGTGGGAGCTGTCTGGCCAGATTGAATACTGTGACGCCCCTGTTACAGAGTGAAAAAGAGAGAGACCATAACCAGTGTGTGAGGTGGAAGTAAATTGTAAGACTACTCAAGAAAACACTCTGTGTGACACTTGATTTAGCCAACTGCAGTAAAAGGTTAACTTGGCAAAGTACTTGCAGGTTAGGATCCCTTAAAAAAAAAAATCAATCAATAGCATAAAAAATATATTTTAAGGAACAAATCACATTGTGAGAAATGTCACAATGAACAAAAAATGTAGATGGTTTTTCCGACACAAGAAGTTCACATATGTTATTATTCACATAACTCAGAACAGGGTCCTAAATTACATCTGATAGTCTAAATTTCACATGTGCTTTTGTAACGGAGGATTAGAATCTCCTCCCGTGGTTGACCATTAGACAAAGAGGGCCGACACTGTGTTCTTCATTATTATACATTTAATTCAGAATATTGGAGCTCATTAGAAAATAGGGCTGTCAAACGCTTAAAATGGGAATGAGATAACAGTATTTGCTGTATTAATATGATTAATTACAAATTCAGAATTTGATCAAATTGAACCGTCAATTTAGATTTATTTATATAAAAAAGCATTACAGGAATGTTGATATCTTGATTTTTGTTTTAACTCAATGTAAAACGTTTTGAATGTTTTTGTTTAGTGTAAAAAATGTAGTTTGATGTTTTCAGTGTATTTGAAGTTTGAAATAATAAATAAAAATGTATGTGTACTCAAAATTACAAAGTGAACGAGTTAATGATTAACGACATCCCAATTCAAAATCTCCTTGTAGAAAAGTATATTTTTTAACTTAAATTCTGAAAACACATTTACACGTTTAAATACATTAAAAATCCCTTTTAGGCCAGTGGATTAAATGTGGTTTGTAGCTCAGCTGGTAGAGCATGGCGCTTGTAATGACAAGGTAGTGGGTTCGATCTCGGGAACCCATAGACAAAAATGTGATGCACGCATGAGAGTGCTGAGAAAAGCGGAATGGCATATATTATAATTTAAAAAACACTAACAATAGCAGAAGCTAAAATGGTATAGATGAAATGAGAAGTAGTATAGATCACTAAACTAGCTAGCACTTAGAAATTAGCATGCAATCATTAGATAGATAGATGACATTTCATAAAAATTAACCCTCTAAAATAAATAATTAGTGATATGTACAATGTAAATAACAATATACCTTGTTTGTAAAAAATTAAAACATTTTTTAAGATTTAATAACATTTATAAAGGAAAAAAAAATAGTGAAATGATTTGTTCTCATTGACTTGCATTCAAAAGTCAGTAGCTAGCTACTTAGCTTGGCTACACTCATGTAAATGGGAAAATCTATTGTTTAATTGGTAAAACAATTAAATTATAAAAAATACAGAAAACTCAACACAGTTAGTTAAACATGCTATCATTGAGAAGTAAAGAGAAAGGGAAAAAGATAAAATAAAGAAAGAGCTGTTCTGATCACTGGGCTTCTTCCAGCGATCACGGACTCAACATATGTAAAAGAGATGCCCACCTGCAGTAGTAAAACAAATGCCTCTCTGTAGTGGTAGCGCTGAAGTGTAATAATATAATGCAACACGATGGAGGATTACAGTAATAAGGGAGTGGATGGCTCAGAAACAAGAAATAATCATTTTTAACCCACTTGAATTATTAACTCAGGTATAATAAATAACCTTTTACAGAATGGCATTACAGAATTTGCAATTACATGTGGAAACATTGCTTTTGCAACATGGTAACATACAATTTTCACTGTGAGGAGAATAAGACATTTACATCATGTGAACTTGAATACATGTGAAAGAGATACATGGGAGTTTTTTACATGTGAAACTGCAAATGTGATTTTACATGTGATATGCAATTTAATGTGAGTTGAAAAAGATGTTATTCTCCCACAACATTAGACTACACTGATTTTGTTTTACACACAAAAAACTAGAGGGAATAAAAGATAAAAGGTCGGTGGTTCAGAACTATTGTAAGTGAATCCCATTCTGTGACCCGATTCAGGACTCTACCATAGGGTTATTGATGCTTCCTCCATCTACAGAAGAGAGGAGAGGAGAGAGTGATGGTTAACAGACTTCCACACTCATCTCAGTTTATCCTGGCTGCCAGGATGCAATGGGACTGTAGAATAGACAGAGGGGAAGATGAATGATGAACCACAAACGCATGCGCATGCAGAACACAAAAACACACAGTAATATAACATGAATAATTTAGAACGTTATCACTATGGGTTTATACATGACAGGGACAAACTCACACACAAAAAAAACACAAAATATAAAAGACAATCTCAAGACAACAAAATAAAAAGAGAAGGAGTGAGGAGCACACCGGACATGACAAAATATGAGACACACACACACAGTATAAGACACAAACACTGTAATGTGATTGAGAACCTGAACTAAATTGCGTAAAAGCATATCAGGAGAGAGATATGGGATTACCGTGGTGGAGGAAGATGAAGGCAGGCTGGGAAAGAAAGAGGAGAAAACATTATGAGAAGGTTAAACCAATATCTCATCTCTACATAGTGCATTTATTTGAAATTGGCCCAGTAGGAATAGGGTTGGTCAAGAGGAATGCACAGATAGGGAATAGGCTGCCATTTGGGACGAAGAACTAGCTGCAATATGACCTGAGATATAATAAAAACAGTCAGACAGAGTCTGCCGGTCACTCTGTAAACACACACACATCGATAACCAATAGTTAATTGGGGAGGACGCTCGGGTAATGGCTGGACGGAATAGTGGAATAAGATGCATCAAACACAGGTTTCGATGTGTTTGATGCCATTCCTTTTATGCCAGCCAAATGTGCATCCCCCCTTAAGCTCCACTGCATACAGTGAATCAAGTGATAATGCCCGAGAAGCAGGTGTTTGGAATACGGAAGTCGGAAGTTTAATACACATGGAGTAAAAACTTTTAAACTCCACAAATGTTTGATAACAAACTATAGTTTTGAAGTGTCTACTTTGTGCATGACACAAGTCAAACAATTTAAAGATATTCACTTAATTCACTGTATCACAATCTCCATGGGACAGAAGTTTAATACATAAGTTGATGGTGCCTTTAAACAGTTGGAAAAATTCCAGAAAATTATGTCATGGCTTTTAGAAGCTTGATAGGCTAATTGACATACTTTGAGTCAATTGGAGGTGTGAACCTGTGATGTATTTATGGCCTACCTTCAAGCTCTCAGTGCCTCTTTGTTGACATCATGGGAAAATTAAAAGAAATCAGCCAAGACCTCAGGAAAAATTGTAGATCACAAGTTGGTTATTGGGAGCAATTTCCAAACCTGAAGGTAAATCAGTAAAACAATAGTACGCAAGTATAAACACATGCGACCACACAGCCGCCATACCGTAGGAAGGAGATGTCTGTAAGATGAAGCATTTTGTGAAAAGTGAAATAATCCAGAACAACAGCAAAGGACCTTGTGAAGATGCTGTGAAACAGGTACAAAGGATTATATCCACAGTAAAACGAGTCATATAATAACTGAAAGGCCCTCAGCAAGGAAGAAGCCACTGCTCCAAACCGCCATAAAAGCCAGACTAGGTTTGAAGACAGGGGACAAAGATGGACTTTTGGAGAAATGTAAGGTCTGATGAAACAAAATAGAACTGTTTGGCATAAGACATCGTATGTTTGGAGGATTTTTTGATTTTGATGAATTATTCATACATATTACAAATAAGTCCGAGAAAATTAGGGGCTACAAATCATAACAATGAGCTATTGAGGCTCATTTCGCTGGCATAAAACATTTTAGACAAGGCACTGTTGTTCAGAGGAGCAAGCCAACAACACAGCTAACACAATACTTCAAACTGAAGGGAAAGACTCAAACTAGCTGCACTTCGTTTGTTTTACATTTTTCAATTAACATTTCTTTGTATCTATCCATAAAAATGATGCCAGCTGATTCATGATTTGACTAAAAGAAGAAAGAGAGAAAGAAAAGAAAAAGAGAGAGTGAGAGAAGGGAGAGAGAGAGAGAGAGAGAGAGAGAGAGAGAGAGAGAGAGAGAGAGAGAGAGAGCGAGAGAGAGAGAGAGAGAGAGGAGAGAGTAGAAAATCACTAGTGACCCCTGGACCAGAGAGAGGCTGATGAAATTACCCTGTTGTTGAATATTGTTTTGAATAGGCAGGCTGCGAGATGGCTGCTACGAGGACACACATGGGTGGACAGCCATACACTCTACAATCACTCCAGTCATTGTGAGCACTCAGGGGGAGGAAAATACCCAATCTCACATGGAACGATAGAGAGGTAGTGGTGGAGAGAGAGAGAAAGTGAGACTATAGGAGGGGGAGAGGAGGGGTAAAGAGAGGGGGAGGAGCAATAGGAGTAGGGAAGAGACAGAGGAGAGAGAGAGAGGGAGGGAAAGATGTAGAGTGGAGGCAAGATAAGAGGACAGAGAGAGAGAGGTTGACTTGACACAGTGCTTTGAATGCCCAGTACCGTCTTCTTCTCTAGCCTCGTAAAGTCTCATTTTCTCCCCTTTGGTCTCGATTCTGTTAATGCTCATGGAGGTATCGATCTGAGCGAGAGGTGACAGCTGAAAATGTCAAGTAAAGTTTAGTCTGTGACTCAGTCTACTAGTCTGAGTACCCAGTCTCTTTAGCTAACGTTCCCCCTCCTTGCAACTCCTTGTCATTACCAAAGACAAGGCACATGACATGGAGTACAGGAGTGTATTAGCTAAAGAGACTGGTACCCAGGCCAGTGGCAGATTTACAATTAAATAGAAGAGGAAATTGCCTCAGGCCTCACATCATCAACGGGGCCTCGTGAGCTGGGCATAATGTAAAAAAATTATACTCCTTAATTATAATACTAAAAATAAAAATAAAACTCTGCTTGAGGTCATCATGCGCCGCACGAGGCCCCCCCAACGAGTTCCCGTTGCATTGTTTCCACGAAATGATTGCAAAAGTGACTAATTGAAATGAAGCTGCAGCAATGAGACGCTTTCAGAGCGGGGCAGAGAAAATAAAAAGAAAGAAGATTTAATTTGAACAGAAAAATTACATAAGTTAAGGCATTTTTTTTGTAAAAAGACAGGTGCTGCTGATAGTACTGCCATCGTGTCGAGGCAAAGGACATGTATGTGTAGTCCATGCGAGTAGTGCCTTCAGAAAGTATGCATACCCCTTGACTTATTACACATTTTGTTGTATTACAGCCTTATTTCAAAAATGATTCAATAGATCTACACACAATATCCCATAATGACAAAGTGAAAATATGTTCTTAGAAATGTTAGCAAGTTTATTGAAAATGAAATACAGAAATATCTCATTCACATAAGTATTCACACCCCTGAGTCAATACGTTAGAATCACCTTTGACAGCATTACAGCGTGAGTCTCTTTAGAGCTTTGTACCTGGATTGTACAATATTTGCACATTTTATTTTAAAAATTCTTCAAGCTCTGTCAAATTGGTTGTTTATCATTGATAGATAGCCATAGATTTTCAAGCCGATTTAAGTGAAAACTGTAACTAGGCCACCCAGGAACATTCAACGTCATCTTGGTAAGCAACTCCTGTGAATATTGGCCTTGTGTTTTAGGTTATTTTCCTGCTGAAAGGTGAATTTGTCTCCCAGTGTCTGTTGTAAAGCAGACTGAGATAAGTTTTCCTCTATGATTTTGCCTGTGCTAGCTCTATTCCGTTTATTTTTATCCCCCCAAAACTCTCTAGTCTTTGCCGATGACTAGCTTACCGCATAACATGATGCAGCCACCACCATGCTTGAAATTATGAAGAGTGGTACTCAGTGATGTGTTGTGTTGGATTTGACCCAAAAATAACGTTTTGTATTCAGGACATGAAGTACATTTCTTTGCCAATTTCTTTTGCAGTTTTACTTTAGTGCCTTATTGTTAACAGGGTGCTTGTTTTGGAATATTTTTATTCTGTCATTTAGATGAGTATTGTGGAGTAACTAAAATGTTGTTGATCCATCCTCAGTTTTCTCCTATCACAGCCATTAAACTCTGTAACTGTTTTAAAGTCAGCCTTTCTCTCCGCAACTGAGTTAGGAAAGACGTCTGTATCTTTGTAGTGACTGGGTGTATTGATACACCATCCAACGTGTAATTAATAACTTCACCAAAGGGATATTCAATGTCTGTTTTTAGTTTTTTTTACACATCTACCAATAGGTGGCATTCTTTGTGAAGCATTGGAAAGCCTCCCTGGTCTTTGTGGATGAATCTGTGTTTAAAATTCACTGCTCGACTGAGGGACCTTATGGTTAATTGTATACAGTATGTGGGGTACGAGACTGGCCTTTGCCTGGGGCCTCCAAATCACTAAGTCCTGACCCAGACTATCAGTCTACCACAATAGAGAACAATATGCTACTCCATACCACTTGTTGCCTTAAAGCCCTAACATGCTTCTCCGGGCTTCAAAGCAGTTTCACTACATTAGCAACATTAGGTGTTAGCATCTCTCTTCTGCTGCACTGGGTCAAAGCAGTGAAGAAGGTGGCAGCCCGAGCCCCCCATCCCTCCTCGCCTCTCTCACTCTCACTGCCTACATACCGCCTTAGGAGCTTTGTATCTTTTTAGCCCTGGGCTATAAACGCTCCATCTTCCCTAAAAGTGGAAAGGGGTTTCATCTCTCCCTCTCTCCTCTCTCTCGCTCCCTCGTTCCTCGGAAGTGGCCCTGCAGCCTTGAGCGAGCTGACACCTTCATGACAGATCAGATCTGTGTTGAAAGGCTGACATCATCGCCGGGAGTGATCATCACCCTCGACGCCGCCTGAGGATGATGATGCCCACAACGGTTCCACAACGGCTTCACAACGGAAGAGCACTTTCGGGGAAATTAGAGAATGAGTCAATTGACAACGTCTTGTGCCGGAGTGATTTGATAATAGCATGGTGAACAATGAGGCGTGTCCCATCCTGAGGGCCTGGTGAAAAAGAGGCAACAGGACTGCATGAATTCTCCTGAGGACAGGGATGAGAACACACTCACACTGCAACATCCAGTACAGGATCCTTCATCTCTCTCCAACACACATGCATGCACACACACACACACATACATACACACACACACACACACACACACACACACACACACACACACACACACACACACACACACACACACACACACACACACACACACACACACACACACACACACACACACACACACACACACACACACACACACACACACACACACACACACACACACACACACACACACACACACACATACATAGACATAGACACACATACAGTACCTGATGTGTCACACATAACTGCATGTGTGTATGCGTGTAGCTGGTCATAGAGGCTCTAATAAGGCAATGACACACACACGCACGCATGCACCCAGCACGCACACACACAAACACACAAACACAACAACACCGAAACACACAGCTTCCAAACAAGCCTTCTACAGAAAAAAGCAACATTCCTCTCCCCTCATCTCTCCTAGCGTAGGCAGCAGGATATTAAGTGTTTGTGTCACCTGTGTGGGTAAGATTATATTTATGTAGCGCATGGGGGTCATTTGTTAAAGGGGGAAATGGCTTATTACTGGGGCTGCATGATTAGGTGATTTATCCCCTGAGCAGAGTTTCCTTGCTCACACTGATTTACCCCCAGAAAAAATTACAGCCGGCATCATTAGTGCCATCAAGGTGTAGCCTATTGAGTTATCAGGAATAAAAATACTATAAACATCATGACCTAGCCTGGGAGATTTGGATTCAGTACATTTACTGAGGAGGAAGAGGCGGACATGGCCTTGTAGGTGCCATTGTTCTGTCATTTTCTTATAAACTCTCTCTGTGTATCTTGTGGATAAAATGTTCAGCACATGCTAGGCATTTAACTGCAACCTCTTCTTTTTGATGACCAGTTACATGCATGTCTGAAATATGTAGCTATAAACAACGCTCTTCCATAATACAAAGTGCACGTACACTACAAGTAGGGTTATTAACACTTCAAGTGTTTGAATGTTCTCAGACTGATCTGCTAGTCTCTCTCCGTACCCGTCACTGTCTCTCTGTTCATGTACTGTACAGTGTGTGTTTGTGTGTGTGTGTGTGTGTGTGTGTGTGTGTGTGTGTGTGTGTGTGTTTGTGCGTGTCTAAGGTCACTAATGTCTGCTATCATGAGAGGGTGGTCAGTGACATCTGACACTGTACTAATGTACTGTAGAAGGCCACCCTCTATAGGTTGGTTCCAGAACTGCATCTCTCTTTCCACACACACACACACACACAGCCTTGTATAACTAACCTTGTGGGGACACAACAATTCAGTGTCAGAGAGAGAGAGAGAGAGAGAGAGAGAGAGAGAGAGAGAGAGAGAGATAGAGAGAGAGGAGAGAGAGAGAGAGAGAGAGAGGAGAGAGAGAGAGAGAGAGAGAGAGAGAGAGAGAGAGAGAGAGAGAGAGAGAGAGAGAGAGAGAGAGAGAGAGAGAGAGAGAGAGAGAGAGAGAGAGAGAGAGAGAGAGAGAGAGAGAGAGAGAGAGAGAGAGAGGAGAGAGAGAGAGAGAGAGAGAGAGAGAGAGAGAGAGAGAGAGAGAGAGAGAGAGAGAGCGCATGAGACGAAACCTTCTCTCCGGAAGTCTAGGCTCTAGTCTGCACACCTGAGAAAGGGGTGGAATGATGTCTACCAGGGCATTAGCTATTCTGTTTAATCACAGCATCTCAACTACCAAAGGAAACAAACAAACAGCTGAACCAGGGGAGCGAGGCAGACAGTGGGAGTCTGTCTTCGGCTCTCTGACGTTTCCACTCCCTTCAATGGAGGTGAGGATAGGGAGTTTGGAGTTTTTAGGTTCATGGGTATCTTTATATCTTTTCAATCATTCTCTCTCAACATATTATTTGGAAGGTTCTATAAGAGGGTGTTGGTATATCTGTTTCTCAAACATAGAATTCTGTTGCTGTACAATAACCGTGGAAATGACACTCTCCCCTGCATCCATGAGGAACGGTGTGTGTATATGTATGTGTGTGTGTTTATTTGTGTGTGTCATTTGTGGATGCTGCTCTTCTAAGTCCCCATGGAAACACTCGGGCCCCCCTGCTGACATCACTGGGCCTCGGACGCCCTATTTCACATCAAATACTGTGGATCAACACACGCTCCACTCCTCCATTTCACACCCGCTGTTCTCTCACTCACACACACACACACACACACACACACACACACACACACACACACACACACACACACACACACACACACACACACACACACACACACACACACACACACACACACACACACACACACACACACACACACACACACACACACACACACACACACACACCACTCACTGTCTCACAATAATACCCAATGACACTCTCAAGTGCCATCACTACAAAACCACACATTCATATGGGCACAAAGCTGTATGAATATTGCTATTCATGCTCTATTCACTCTCACTTCTGGCTGTTGTCCCTGCTCCTACAATGATTAAATGAGGCCTCTCAAAAGAAAAGGGAAGGATCAACCATTTAATCCAATGGGAACACTCTGCCCTCTCTTTGTCAAAGGGCTTCTATTGGTTAGCAGCAGTAGCAGTGAGTGATTGACAACCAGGGGCGGCCTGTTCAATAGGGCGATATGGGCGAGCACTGCCAAACGGGAAAAGGAAGGGATTTTTTTTTCTAATCAATTATATCACGCAACAGTAGTTATCAGTGTTGTAATCTATACGTCTGATCTGCCACAGTGCCACACTGCCACTAAATGTCGAATCAGGCTAAAGTCGTGCTTCAAATGGCTCCCCCCTTTTGGGGCGATTTTCAGTCAGGTTGAAAATCGCCCAGAAG